>NW_026652287.1:76286946-76444501 GCF_009828535.3 Hylobates moloch
TTCAACATAGTGCTGGAAGTTCTGGCCAGAGCAATCAGGCAGGAGAAGGAAATAAAGGGTATTCAATTAGGAAAAGAGGAAGTCAAACGGACCATACATTTCATTTGATTTCTCTTGTTCTGATTCCACGCTTACTGAGCAAGCACCTGATTATTGTTTGACTTCCCATAGAGATCCACACATAAAGGAAAGATTGGCCATATGGACTTGGAATATTCTAGTTCCTGGTAGAGTTCTCACTGTAAATAAATTTATCACATTCACAAGCTTAGTGTGAGTTAGCCCCTGAGACAAAGCCATAATCAGTGTGCTGACAAAAATCTGATGGTGAGTCTGCATAAGGGAGAGCCAGACCCTGCACTGTGGAAATTCCCCCGAGAATGAAGCACTGCTTGCTGGCCCTCTTCCACAGCTCACATCTCTTTGCAGCCTGCCAAGTGAGAATGTTCTCATATTTCCAGAACTGGTGAGACAAACCTAAGCCAGGTGTAGCTAAGAGAATATTCCTTTTTTTTTAGGTGTATATCTTTTATTGTCAAAGTTCTACTTATTTGTCAGGGTGTCTCTCACAGTTTTTTTTCCACGCTGATCTTGCATTTCCTTAGATCAGGGTCCTTATTACTTAATTACTATTTGGAGAGTATTCTCTAGGTGCTTGCACTAGATCTGTTTTAAAATTTTATTTCATTTTTATATAGGTAATATTCAATTGGTTCAAAAATCAAAATGACAATGAGAAATCTTCCTACCTCCTCCTGATTGATTGGTATCTCTTCCCCCACCCCTCCAAATCATTGCCTCTATCTCTTTGTGAATCCATCTAGCTTTTAGGCTGTTAGCAATCTTTTGCTATGACAAAGTTGCAATTAATAACTATATATACATACATATACATGGTTTGTGAGCTGTAGTTTTTGTTTTCTCTGCTAAGCTGTGATGATGAGAAAGACATATTCTACTTCTTTTGGGAGGGGATGGGCAATTTCTGATAAAAGTTCAGGCTCAAACTGCATTCTTCTTCCCCTTCCCTTTTAGTCTGAAATGTGGATAACATGGCAATTCCTGTACAACATGATTAAATAGCATCCCTGGGTGAATCAGTTCAAGGATGTTCAAGTTTAACTATTTAGTGTCTATTGCTTCGAAAATAAAAATGGCTCATGCTGGCCCAATGAGAAAAAATAAGAAGGTCTATAAAGGTTATTGGAGAAAATGTGTTTGTGGCAGGTGGATCGACATGTAACTTAATAACAAAAAGAAATGCAGCTGAGAAGTTAATGCGTACTTGTCTTTTCCCTCCCATGGTGTAGCAGATTGTATTTTCCAAAGATAGCTGCCTCAACATATCCCATCCCACATGCTCTTATGATGTGACACTGACACTGTTCCCATTGAGTGGTGGGGCCTGCATTCTTCTCCTTTGAACCTCAGGTGATGCTTATGACTGTTCAAACAATAGAATGCAGTGGAAGTTGTCCAGTTAAGCCCAGTCAACCCCCAGAACCACAAGTAAATAACATAATGATACAAAAAACTAAGTTTTGGGATTATTCATTATGCAGCAGTAAAAAATAGAAACATGATCTTGATTTTGATTTTAACTTGTCTTTACATTTTCCTTGGTCTTGATTCTTTAATTTTCATTCAGATTTTACTGTAATTTTGTCTGTTCCTTTTCTTGGGTGGGGATGGTCTGTTCTTATTGCAGGTCACTTCACATCCTTTGTGGTAGAGGGTATAAGTATAAGGTAATTACATTTTTAAAAGTGCTTTCCTTTCTAACTCAGTGATGTAAACTCTCTAGTGTTATTCTGTAAATAAGGATAAATCCATGAAAGTTTTACCACTATTTTTGAGGGGTTTCTTTTAATGAAAAGAAAAAGGATTACTTTGCGTACATCTGTTCTACACTTTCTACTCCTCCCCAAAATAGATCCTTTGCCCATGAAAGTTTATAGAAATTATAATCTCATCTATGAGGACAAAATGACTGATTCATTCAACAAATAGGCCCTCAATAGGCATCTATTGTGTGTAAGATATTAGACCAAGTGCCAAACATACAAAGACCCAATCCTGCCTCAACAGGGCTCCTGGACTAGTGACTATATCTATTAAATGCTTATCATATACAAAGCACTGGGCATGTCTGGAAGTCATTAAATGCTTACAGTAATGGAGGAGTGTTTAAAACAACCACAAAAAAAGCAAAGTGACCAAATGACCTGAAAGGCAACTTAAAAAAATGAAAAAAATTATGCAGCAGTTTTAAAGTTCATTCATCCATGAATTCAGCAAAAGAGCTAATTTATTCTCTCCATATTCACAGAAACAAAATAATGCATCATATAGCATAAATGTTTAAAAAACCAGAATTATATTTAATACAAAAAGTCGTGATATTACAGTTTTTAAAATACATTAGTCAACACTTATTCAACTGTAATTAAAGTTTTTTTTCTTCAGTCAATCCCAAGTAAGAATCTGTTGAATAAGTAAATTGGAAACATGTATTTAGAGGAATGAATTAAAGATAACACTGTTTTATTCAACAAGCACTTCTGAATACTTGGAGTAAATACAGCACTGTTTTGGGTATTACAGAGAACTGATAAAGGTAGAAAACACTGTCCTTGTCCATGATAAGATGCATCATATTATTTACACTGATAAGCTTTTAAAATACGAACATTTGCAAATGAAATAAATTAGAAATAAAAATTAAGACAGAAATAAACATTAGAAATAAAAATTGTCAAATTATTTGTTACTGTGGAACTCTGGCTATGCACTAGATACAAGAAAAACCAGTAAATACATGAAATATCCTTACAAGCTCTTGGGGTCAGGAGAAAATGAAAGTATTAATTGTATATCCTTTCTAGTATTAATCTTTTACTACAGAAATGAAAGAGTTCACAATGCACAGTTATATTTCAGGTAACATATATTCAAAGGTATATCGAAGGTGAAAATCTATCCAAGGTTTTCCAAACGAAGTGGCAATAAACCAATGACTACATAAAAGTAAAAATTAATTTTATGCTTTTTGAAAAAAAATTTGAGCCTTTTACTCACTGCTAATTTAATTTTATGCTTTTTGAAAAAATAATTTGAGCCTTTTACTCACAGCTTTACAAAGTATGAGTAGGGAAAATTAATGCAAATAATGTATTCAATATTAAAAACAATTAGAATAAGCCCACCCAAACCAGAGATTAAATGATTCTATGAACTAAACATGTGACGATGAAGGAGGGCTGGAGTGAAAAAGATACAGAAGAGTAAAAAGGAGCTATAAAGAAACACCCTCCCCTAAACACACAGGCTAACACAGAGCTGAGACACGGAGGCATAAAATAGGGAAAAAACAGACACACTTAGCCAAATCTTGGCTTCCCCTCTAGATTTGTTCCATAAAGTAATTTAATATTTGCATCTGGTCTGGTGACCTTAGTGTGCTTCTTCTAAAGACTTTTAAAGTTACACTATTTTCCTAAGTAGAAGTGACTTTGGAACCAGTGGTCACATGCCTGCTTTTACTTGGCTTGAGTTAGATAAAAAGTTTGGTTAATTAAAAACTTCTGATGTTATAGTTCATCTTCTGAATCTTGATTGTGAACTTTCTGAGGGTGTCTTTTAACACTGATTACCATGTCAATGGTTAATATTTTTGTCAAACACTGAAGAACTGAAGTTAGTAGCTGGTATTTACCTGTTACTGATTCCAAACCTGTCTGACTGCTTACCAAGGGTTGATCGGTTTGCAGTGCATGGACAGCTCTTATATATGTATGTGGAAAGCTGTACTTTCCTGTTTTAGATTTATAAAGGACTTTGGGAATGCCTAAAAGTGCATTAGCTATTATCATACTAACCATGGTTTCTTCTGATTGATGGCATTTTTTGGCATAATTGAGAAGATAGTAATGTAACAAGATCTCAAAATTACCACCTACTGGCAAAACACAACCAGCTGGCATAGATGAGGAAAGGTAAATCCGGGAAGTACCCATATTCTGTAACTTACAGCTCACTGGTAACATGCTTCCCTTTCCAGTAATATTTGTGACCTGTAAATTTTCGTAAGAAATTTCTATTCTATTGTTTCCCCTTGTTGAATAAGCAGTGGAATTGTTCTTGAGTAATGGTTCATAATCATCAGTTAGCCTGTTTCTTTCCAAAGACAAACATTTCAGCGTTTCATCTGTTTGGAATGTATCTGTTGGTGTCAGTGTGGGGGTTGAATATGGAATATATGTTTCTAATTCTACATCTGAAATTACCAAATTAGAATGTACTTTTAAATATGTTTGAGTTTTTTCCAATTCATCTTTGTTCTCTACAACTGTGTCCTGATAAGGCCTTTGTATTGAGCCATTACCAGTATCTGGTGCTTGATAACTTTCTCCACTGTTTTTATAAATAAAAAGACTTGAAGTGCCATTTTGGTCATTGGTTTGTGTCATGTAATTTAGATCAAGGTCTTTAAATAATTGCCGAAGCATTTTAAATGCTCCATGTAAAGCATCCTTATGTTGTTCAATGAGACCCTGCACTGGTCCACAAAGAACTATAGAGTGTGGTATAAATGCACACGTGCTTATCAAGCCTAGATGAACATATCTTTTGGATCTAAGGATAAGAGGTTTACAAAATTTCACCAAAGCAGTGTTAGGTATTTCACACTGTGAAAAGGCCTGTGGTGGTACAAATGGAGAAAGACCAATGATCCTCCGGATAAGAGAAACTTCTTCTGATGATAAACACTCAACCACTGATATGCCATTCACCCCTGCATAATAAATAACTAAATCTGGTTGTTTCACACTAGATATGAGCAATTTTACATTCTGACTATGCAGATGTTTCATTATTGCTTTTGTCTTTTCCATAATCCAAAATTGAGATGTCTGAAACTGTGCTTCTGAATTTAGAATAAACTCTGATCCAGAAGTGGAAAAAAGAGGCTGAATGGTTTCTGTTACTATCACCATTCCTATGTCACCATCTGCTGGGCAGTACACAGAAAAATCTTTCTGAAGCACAAGACCAGCTATGATCCTGGAATCTGAAACAGGAAGGCCAGTGACACCAACATTCAACTCTACGAAATAGTCATCCACTAACTCAAATACACCAATCCCACTTTTACAAGTCATACACTTGAAAAAGTAGTCACACATCAACTGTGAAATAAATTTGTGATTATTTCTTCCCACTCTTCCACAAAAGTATGCTTCTAAGAGCAACTCTAAAGAGCTCCTACACAATGTTCTCTCTTTAGCAGACGAAAAGATAGACAAAAAGTGTCTACTTAGGTACTGGTCCATAATACCGTCTAATATTTGTGTCTGAAACGTTAGGAGAGCCTGGGAAATACATTTCCACTGACAACAATTTTTCCAATGCCTTCCATGGGTTTGAATGTTTTCACACATCAAAGGATCCTTTTCTCTGTCTGTGATTGCATGAAGTCCTCTAAGCAAATGGCAAAGAAAGATAATAAATGTTTTTGCACCATCTCCTGTTTTTTTGAGATGACTGGAAACACAGTCCACTATCATCCTGTACAAAAAAGAAATAAAGCAACTCATTTTCAGAAGGCTGGCTTCTCACATCTTAAAACCATGTTTACACAGCCATAAGCATAAAATGAGAATATTGTTCCTTTGATACATCCTTAGTTTTTTCCTTTCTTGGAAAAAACTCTGCCCTATTCCAAGATTCTACGGTTGGGTGGAGTGGGGAGAAGTGGTCTTGGGAGTTGATAAGATCTGGGGTGCAGGAGTGTTCCCTTGGGCAGGGCTCTAATTCCAAGCATACAGCGGTTTCACCCGAGGCCAGTCTTTCCTAAGTACGTATCACCTCAGGATGGGACAAGAGCTCCACAGAGGCTGCCTGGGGTGCCCGGCTACGGGGTAGCGTGTAGGACGCGGGTACCTGGCTATGGGATGCTCTAAGTGTAGCGCCTCCAGGAGGCGGCCTCCATTCCGGCTGAGAAGCACCTCGCCAGTGGGCTTCGTACACAAAACTTGCCGTCCCTCGGGCCCCACGCAGCAGCTCACGATGGCTTCCAGCACCTCGGCCACCTGCAACGCCGCCTTCACAGACCCTGCGGCGGCCACAGAACTTAACATCTGCGCCGCCTCCCGTTTTTGACCAGCTTGCAGAACACCGGGGCCGACCGAAAACAGGGGTGGGAACGGCCGGAAACGGAATAGGCGGGGAGAAAACCCGGAAGCCAGGTGCCGAAGCGGCGATAGCACGGCTTCTTGGTTGGGCGAGAGGGCTGCCCTTCTGTCTGCTTGGTGGAAAAGCCCTGCAGCTTTGCCAGGTGGGGTGAGCTGGCCCGTTGTCCGCGAAGACAGAAAAAAAAGACTAGGATTTCCAGCAGCTGTGCCTGGAGCGGCAACCCTAAGCCCTTCTCTGGCTCCCTAGGTTAATTCATTTCCCTCTAGTGGCGTCCGCTGCCCCCAAATCCCGTAGTCTCCCGAGAAACTTTCTTCCTAAGTCCACACGGTAGTGGGGCCTGCGTGAAGGAGAGGGCACCCCGGTTGGAACTCTGCTGGCTTTCATCCCCTGCCAGAAGCTGCTTGTTCCGGGGCAAAACCTCTGCCTTGGATTCACGCATGTTCTGTACACATTCTCCACGAGTTGCTCTCCTTACCATAACGGAAATAATTTGTAGATGCAGGACAGGTGAGGACAGCCTGGCCACAGCCATGAATTGCAGGCCTTATGTCTGCTGCAGAGGCTTTACCACATTTCCTAGACTCAGGTATCACAATAAAACTCTATAGACACCACAAATATATTAAGCAGAAATGATGCGAAGACTCTATTTTTTGAGATGGACTCTCTCTGTCGCCCAGGCTAGAGTGCAGTGGCGCAATCTCGGCTGACTGCAACCTCTGCCTCCCGGGTTCATGCGATTCCCGTGCCTCAGCCTCCCAGGTAGCTGGGATTACAGGCATACACCACTGTGCCCGGCCAATATTTGTATTTTTAGTAGAGATGGGGATGTCATCATGTTGACCAGGCTGGTCTTGAACTCCTGACCTGAATGATCCACCTGCCATGGCCTTTCAGTGTTGGGATTACAGGCATGAGCCGCCGCGCCGGGCCGATGTGAAGATTTAAATCCATTAATCACATTGGTGATCAACAGTATGCTTTAAAACACATGGCCAAGGATTATTGTATATAATCCAAAAACAGAAAATACTGTCTCTTATATTACAACTTTTTTTTTTTTTTTTTTAAGTGATGAAGTTTCACTCTGCCGCCCAGGCTGGAGTGCAGTGGCACGATCATAGCTCACTGCAGCTCCGCATTCCTGAGCTGATGATCCTCCTGTCTTAGCCTTCAAGTCGCTTTGTGCCTCACTACGCCTGGTTATGTTCTCTTTTAGTAGAGACAGGGTCTCCCTATGTTGCCCAGGCTGATCTTGAATTCCTGGCCTCAAGTGATCCTCCCGACTTGGCCTTCCAAAGTTTTAGGATTACAGGCATGAGCCACCTTGACTGGCCTAAAACACAGGCACTTTTGAGTATGGGCTTTGGATTCAGACCTGGGTTTGCTGTCATTTCCTTACCTGTGGCATTCACCAAGTAACCTCTTTGATCTCTGCTTTTCTCATCTTTAAAAACAATGGGCCTGGCACAGTGGCTCATGGCTGTAATTCCAGGCCTTTGGGAGGCTGAGGTGGGCGATCACAGGAGGCCAACAATTAAAGACCAGCATGGCCAACATAGCAAAATCACGTCTCTACTAAAAATACAAAAATTAGCTGGGCATGGTGGACCATGCTTGTAATCCCAGCTACTCTGGAGGCTGAGGCATGAGAATTGCTTGAACTCGGGAAGGGAGGTTGCAGTGAGCCGAGATAGCACCACTGCACTCCAGCCTGGGCAACAGAGCGAGACCTTGTCTCAAAACAAAACAATCCCTGCCAAAAAAACCAGTGGAGATAACATATATAAAATAAAAATCTCAAAAGGTTTTGAGGAGGTGGAGAATGTTCACTAAACACTTTGCATAGTGCCTGGCATAGTTAGCACTCAACAAATATTTATATTACACCTGTTACAGGAAAAGGGTCCCAATCCAGACCCCAAGAGAGGGTTCTTGGATCCCATGCAAGAAAGAATTCAGGGCGAGTCCATAAAGTTAAAGCAAGTTTACTAAGAAAGAGGAATAAAAGAGTGGTTACTCCATAGGCAGAGCAGCCCCAAGGGCTGCTGGTTGCCGATTTTTATGCTTATTTCTTGATGATATGCTAAACAAGAGGTGGATTATTCATGCCTCCCCTTTTTAGACCATATAAGGTAACTTCCTGACGTTGCCATGGCATTTGTAAACTGTCTTTGGTGATAGTGGGAGTATAGCAGTGAGGACAACCAGAGGTCACTCTCGTGGCCATCTTGGTTTTGCTGGGTTTTGGCTGGCGTCTTTACTGCAACCTGTTTTATCAGCAAGGTCTTTATGACCTGTATCTTGTGCCAACCTCCTATCTCATCCTGTGACTTAGAATGCCTTAATCATCTGGGAATGCAGCCTAGTAGATCTTAGCCTCATTTTACCCAGCTCCTATTCAGGATGGAGTTGCTCTGGTTCAGATGCCTCTGACACACCCACCCAATTACTGTGGTAGGTCACCACTCTCTGGTTTATTATTCCAAGTGATATTTTGTGAGATGCAGAAGATGCAACTAGCATAATAGCACAACATACATCATGTAGAGTCAAAGCATGCCAATATTAGCAAGAAAATGATCTTGTAGATATTTCATGAGGTTGGACAATGAGGGGCCGTTTTCCTTAATCCTTATTGCTATGAACAAGATAGGAGGAACCGGCAGGCCCTCCCATCTTTTTCTCTCCAATTAATAAAACCAAACCAAATGGCAGCCAGAAGCAACTGGACCCTGAGCAGAGAGCAAGAATGGGAAGAAAGGAGGGTGGGGGAAAACCAGAGAGGAATGATGTCTCGGAACTCATCTGATGTTGACTCAGTATGGACTAATAGGTGATCTGAGGGGGGGGAAACCCTTTCATATGGATTTCGTATATGTTTAATAGTAGGGTTTTTCTGTGGTGCTACTCATAACAATGGAGTTACATTATTCAATATAGATTCAAGCAGTGGATTATATTCCTGACATTTAGAAGTGAAGTGCTATTAGAGTTCTATTTAAGTGGACCATGGAGATACAGATTCAAACTTGTGCTTTTAAAGTAAGAGTCGGCTACCACTCTTACTCTGTAGCTTTTGGAGACTTTCAACCTCTCTGAGCCTCAGCATCTTCATGTATAAAATCTGGCTAACTTCCACTTAAGGTTCTCATAGAGGATTCGAGAAGACTGAATATAAGGCACCAAGCAAAGCATACTTCAGGGATTCTCACTGTTGAATCCCTTTCAAGCCCTTTGCCATCCTTTGCAGCTATCCCTATCCCTCCAAAAGGGGGGATTAAAACAAATTAGCACTAATTTAGTCATCATATTGTATTAAAAGTCACTTGATCACCATTTGCTCTTTTTAAAAATTTTATTTAGAAGCCTACTTATAGAAGTTAGCATAATTTTACAGATTATTAGAAAAAATTCTTTTCTTTCTGCAAACAGTTATAATAGGTTAGGAATAACAGATTAGAAATGTACTACATTACAAAACAGTGGCCTATAACTATCTGTACATTTACTGTGCACCTTAAGGAAAAGAATTTGACAGTGTGCTGTACTTACACTGCAGGTAACATATTTTTATTCTATCACACAAAACTGACCAGTGGTAGTGCTTGAATTTATGAATGGCCATTAAACAGAATATTTAAACTCAGATGTATATTTAGCATGCTAAAAAATGAAAAAAATTTCAACTGAAGTTCTGTGGCTCATCAGTTCAAATGTTTCATGGCATTTTTTTCTTTAAATGAAAAATTTTGATACTGTAAAACAATTTTACATAATAAATGCAAAAAGATAACATTTTCTAAATTTTTAGAAAGAATATTCACATTCATTTTGTCATGGGTTTCATGTGGCTCTTCTAAATATATTAATCATATTAATAAGACACTGGTCCTATACAGTTTTAACAGTCCATCTTCAATTAAAAACTGTAACAAAAATAAACAGTATGTAAAGAGTAACAAAAAGTAAATTAAATATACTAAACTCACACAACAGGTAGAATAAAATGAAACCAAATTACATAATGGCAGGTTATATATTTTAAAGAATCTCCTTCCACTTAGTCAAATAAGATAGAAATTGAAATGTAAACTTACTGATTTCTGTGGGATTTTCCCCACTGGTTCAAATTGGAAAATTTGATATAAATCTAATATTTTATTTCTGTAGATTTAATATGATTCAATATAATCTGCAGTCTCATGTATGGCTTATCAATAATACCATCATCACTGTATATCAAACAACCTCACTGCTTACTAGAAATGCTAAACACTGGAAAAAATGGAATTTTATACATTTGTTTTCTTAAATTTTGACAGATATTCTTCAGAAAGTTAAAACTGCCTTCCACAAAATTTTGTGTGTATATGGCACAAGGTGACAGCCAAAAAGTGTGAATTCCGTCGAAAAGGCACTGTTAACAATACTCAGAATAATCTGACAAGTCTACATCAATGTCTGAGTGAAGAATAGGTAAATAGACAAACTCCTATAAAAGACAGCATTATTGTTTAAATATACCATAGCTATATAAAAAGAAAGTGACACACAGAAATGACCCTTTTATGACAAGCCTATAAACACCTTGAATCACATTATAGTTCTGTAACACAAAAAATGACAAAAAATATTTTCTTAAAGGCACAAACGCATGAATATTAAATGAGAGTTGTATTTTACAAGGCCAACTTTTCAATGGAATGCAGTTACCAACTGAGCTGTGACAAAGAGTACACTGTACCTTTATAAGTGATATAAAACAAAAAAGTACTAACATGAAATACAAGTAAAATATCTATTGCTGTAACTTAACATTTCACATGCCCTAGTTATTGTTGTTGTTTTTTTTTTTTTTTACATGTCCTGGGCCAGCTACATCTTACTAAATGGTGGATGATGGCATAGTACATTTAACTGCTAAAAAGAAAATGCACATGTGAATAATTATTACTCAATTAAATTTTCATGTAGGAAAATAAAATCTTGGTAAATGAAAAAAACTGGTCATAAGGTCATAAATCCTAGAAACCCTCATGAGGCTCTCAGACAACTGGGAACCATAAATCACATTATGAATCCATGTGTGAAGGAAGATTAATTTCAGGTAAATAACATTCAAAGTCAATTACATATATGGCTACAAAGTTAGTAATTATGTGTTATAAAGATTCATATAACTAAGCCTAGCACAAGCACTGATCTAAAATTAAGCCACCAATTCCTGAGTTTTGTGTTCAGTTCATAGAAAGAAACTCATACAACTAAAAGCATAATAAGAGGACTATTAGATTAGATGCATGCTTTTAGTGTATAAAGAACAGTCATTAATAACCCTGCTCTTTCTTAAGAAATAGTTTTTGACTCTTTGGGTAAGAACCCATAACATTTGCTCTAAAAAGAAATTTTAAAAATAAAGAACATGACTACCTATTTAGTCTTAGAAGATACCCATACAAATAAAATATTATTTGGACCAAATGAAAACAACATACACATGGATAAGACCAAAGTCCTAAGAGGTGGGTCACCAATACAAAATGTTAACAAGGTTTAATGATGATTTTTGTGATAAGCCAATTTGTATGTAATTAACTAATTTAAACCATAAAAAAGATCAAATTTTACAATATTTACAGAATATCATATATCAATGAATAGGCAAAGTGTAACAGAATGTGAATACAAAAATTATATTGACAAATATAAAATATAACCAAAAATCCATTTGTTCTAATATCATGAAAATACTGGGTATAGGTAGATCTTATTTATGCTTTTATCAATTTAAAACATCATTTCACATGTACATATGGAATACAGCATTATTTTGCCAACAAAACATGGGAAATGGTTCTTCATAGAAACCTAAGGATACTTAAGATAGCTATATTGGTTAGGAAAAAAAGCAGGCTCTTTTTATCATTTTGATTCTCATAATTTACCAATCAATGTATTTATTTACCAATCTTGTATTTATCACGGCATAAACAATTGTAATTTTACTATTTCACAGCCTCCTCCTACTGAAAGGCAAATGTGGTCAGGGCAATTATTCTCTCTGACCATTTTCATTAAAAAACATTTCAAAATCTATACTTTCAGGATTCCAAGACATATTTTAGAACAACATATTCCTAAACTTAACTACCTTGGCAAAAATTGCTTTCAAGGAATATAAATATTTATGTAAAAACATAAAGTCAAAATATTAAACTGAAGAAACAAACAAAAAAAGTTTGCCTTAGCCTGAACAACAGGAATCTTAAAGAATTGTGGTTTTGCCACAGAAAGAAGTTACTAAGAAGAGGAGGATAATAAAAAAATTAAACTTCAGAACTTGATACTCTTCATAGATACTCAACTTATTGCACGTTTTACAGAAACCAATTTTAATGTACACATAAAGGCCATCACAAAGTGTCTTTTCTTATTGCCTTTCTCTTTTTGGCTTTTGAAGTAAAATACTGGTTATAATTTTTTATATTCTACTTATTCACTGAACACACTAGCGTCTAAAGCTAAAATAAGTTTTCATAATGAAAAAACATGAATTATCAGCACTTCAAATGCCCTATAAACACCTCTAGAATTTGGCCTATGTTATGAACCAGCTGACTTAAGAAAAACAAAAATAAGACAAAAGGACAGCAATCAATTTTGACCACACTTTTTTCAGCAAGTGCTTAAGGTGGTATTATAATCAATCCAATTAATTGCACACCAGTGTTTTTATACTGATATACACGTAAGTATATATATTTACCTGGATCTATAAATATCAAATTCTAGGGGTTAAAAAAAATCTTCTGTAAACTTTTAAAAAAGCAATTTGCCATTTATCTCTCTCAATGTATTCATTTTGACCATTCATACTTTTTCTTTCTTTCTAAAAGATAATTGAGCTGAGTGCTTTGCAAATGATTTTAACAGTAGTGTATTGAATTAATTATGTCTATTATTCCATCATTTCTCAATCTGTAATTCCTTACTGATAAAAGTTTTGTGCCTGTTTTATGAAGAAAACAGATTACACATAATTATAATATTGATAGCATTTTTTGTTATGAACAATGTTAACATTATATCTCAGAACATACTATAGAATACAAAGACTACTGTCAGGTAAGAGTACATAAGAGACAATTGTGTATACACGTGGGTTTATTATACTCACATGTAGACACATTCTCACAAAAGCTAGAAATGTCCTGGCACTTAACACGTAGCTCACTTTAATAATCAAATAGGATAGCTCTTGTTTCAGTGTGAAGATAAAAGATACAAAAAGTCAATACCTCTACATTTATCTCCTAGTTTTTTTTGTTTTCGGAATATTGTGATTTTTAATAAAGACCAAACCAACTTGAACACTGGTCCCAGGCCAAATCAGATCTTTCTAGTTCACTGATTCAATGGTAGAGAACTTCTACTTGAACATGAAGTTTATTATGACTTGAAGCAAAATCAGGAGGAAAATGATGAAGTAGTCTTTTTGTTGCAGAAAATAATCCGTGGCAGGTGTGCTTGAAACTAAATGATTTCGAAGAGCCATAATATTTCTACAAAAATAAGCAACAACAAATTTTATAATGATTTGCCAGAAATGTTGGCATAGAGCCCACAATTTGATATTAAACAGTCACAGAGCATTTAATGTTAATAATTTTTAGTTGCTGGGTCATGGGGTGGTATGTGGAAGGGGGGGATCTGGGACTGCAAAGAGGAATACTTAAGGGCTCAGGGAGTGAATATTTACCCACTGTTATGGATGTATTTCAATATTTCAACTGATGCATTCCAATGAAATAACAGCCATGCACAGAGGGGACTATAGAGGCCTTTGTTAACTGACTTTCTCAGAAACAATCCCACCTCCACACGCAACCCAGCTACATTCCTAGCATGCTACAGGAGTAAAATAAAGTGATTCCAATTCTACCCTCACAGAGAAAAAACAACCTCTCCTTCCTTCCCAAGTATTGTAGTGCTGGAGGAATTTCATAAGTGTCAAACATCAGGTGATAGAGACTAACATTCTATTTTAGCTTAGCTAAATGTTATAAAAATATGAAGTTTGCATATGATTTCCCATATAACAGGATTCTTAACTACTCCTTGGTCTCAAATGAATAGTCACTGTCATTATATTATTACCTTTTAATTTCTTCCTGTGTTTGTTTTATAGATTCGATGGAACTCTGAATGTCTCCCAGTTCTATTCCTTTCTTTCTTCTTGTACTTGGTTTTACTGATTGAGCTAAAAAGACATTTAGAATGAAGTTGAAACTATAAAAATAATCTACAGTTCAATTTAATGTGTCTCATGTAATAAAAATTTTCCTGGGCATTTGTTTTTGTAGCCTAGAGATTAGCATAGTAGTAATATGAATATTCTGCACTTTTGAAGTTTCAAACACATCACTGCAATACTAGAACACTACAAATATATTTAAAGTAGTACACATTAGTTGAATTTTGGATGGCACCAGTTTTATTTTTTAACTAATTAAAACAGAAATAATTCATTAGAAAATATATATTAACTTGAGGAAGGTATTACTCTCTTCTGTTCCTTGCCCATTTGCCTACCTCTGAAGTCAGCTTCTTGAGCCCTTTTTTCAATTTTTTATTGTTAGTGTTTAGTTACCCAAACTTTAAATCCCTTTCGACACCACTTCTGCAAATTTTTACTGCCAATCAGCAAGCTGTACATGTTTTTCCAAATTCCCTCTCATATGCATTCTTTCCTTTCCATTTTTGTTCAGATCCTACTTAACCTCTCTACAAGTCTTAGCTTTCTCATTTTTAAAAATAGGGATAATAATACCAAGCTTCACACGGTTGTTGTAAGGTGTATTTAACATACAGTCTGGCACAAATTAATTACTCAATAAATGTCTGCTGATACATTATAGTAATGTAGTAAAGTGGATGACACGGTGAATTAAGGAGCCAAAAAATCTGCATATATAACATACATATACCTACTTACGGGGTATGTGACCTTAGGCAGGTTAACTTGTGTCTCAGTTTCTTTTCTCATAAAATGGTAATAACAACAATACAACCAATACTCTCTTCTAACACACTGGTATGCCACGTGACTCCTGCTTTTAACCCTTTATTCGTTTCATTCCTCTAACTACTCTAGTATGTTACCCCTGCCCCACTCCCTAAGCTTAGATTGCTATAATCCATTAGAAATCCTAATAATTCATGAGGATTCTAAGAACTTTCCCTCAAACTGAATTGAGCTCCCTCTCCTTTAAACTCTTTATCACTTGTCATCTAATTTCTTAGTAATCTACCATTTATTCACCTCTAGTGTTATCTTTATAGGTTAAAATGAGCTCCCTAGTTCAGTGTAAACTCAGTAGAGATTATGGCTTAAAGTTTTTTTTTTGTCATAATGTCACAAACATCACTTTAATCCTTTCATGACTATATCTCATTGTAGTTCAAGATAGTTTACACGTTATTTGACTCGAATAAGAATGGAGTACAATTTAATCTAGCAGGTCCTAAGTTTTATATTTTTATTGTCTGTCACTTCCAAACACTACAGTAATTTATTCTGGAAATGAAAAACATTTTTGAAGCATGGAACTGAGCTCAAAGCTCAACAAACGCTTCTGAATTCAGTCTAGGGAACCATCAGCAATTTTTCAGAGGTTAACAAGGCATAAGAGGTAGCTACTACTAGAGTGTGGTTTTTTTTTTTTTTTTTTAAGACAGGGTCTCACTTTGTCACCCAGGCTGGAGTGCAGTAGTGCGATCTCAGCTCAGTGCATCTTCTGCCTCCTGGGTTCAAGCAACTCTCGTGTCTCAGCGTCCCAAGTAGCTGGGATTACAGGTGTGCACCACCGCACGTGGCTAATTTTTTCATATTTTTAGTAGAGATGGGGTTTCGCCATGTTGGCCAGGCTGGTCTTGAACTTTTGGCCTCAAGTGATCTGCCCACCTCGGCGTCCCAAAGTACTGGGATTACAGGCGTGAGCCACCACACCCTGCCTAGAGTGTGGTTTTTATTTAGATGTCTCCCCTTTTTCATTTTCTGTTTCTTTACCTTGAGCCCTGGTCTCACAACTTATCTATGATCTAGAATTGCTTTTATACCTCAACCCTGCCCTGACCAAAACTCACATAACTTCTTGAGTTAATATGAAAAACCATATTCATATCAAATTGTGTAGTAATTTAAAAAATTAGACTCTCATTAGTCTGCAATAAATATTTTTACCTTCACTTCCAGAGGAGTCTTGAATGTCAGGTTCTGGGGAGGAATAGCCTTTTGCCACTTTCTTCTGTTGCCTGGTTGGCTTATGTTTCATTTTGGGGACGCTAACCTAAAGAAAAAAATAACTATTTTGTGAATTTGCACTGTATTTTGGACTAAAGACCAGTTGTGTACAACTGTCAAAATTATCTGCACATAGGCATGATATTCAGAAATAAAGACAATGATGAAATAGTCTAACTCAAATTTAACAAATGTGATGCACTTATGCAATCAAATGATCTTATTTTAATAGGAAGTACTTTGGCACTAATGTCAAAAAGTAAAATACACAATGAAGAGTATACCCAGTCTCTTTCCCACTAAATAGGTACCCATCACTATTAGTTTATATCCAGGGATATTTTTATGTATACATAAACAAATATGAATATAGATCCCCCTACCTCTGACTGAACCAGCCAGTATCTCTAGTAGAATGTTAAATAATAGTGTGTATAAATCATATTTATCTTGTTCCCAATGTCAGAAACATTCCCATTGAACAATGCTGGGTTTCCAGTAAAACTATTTATTTACTTTTAATCACATCTGGGTAGTACAGAAAGTATCTTATAATAAATAAAAATGATACCATTATTTTGCAGAGCATTATTTAAACTTACTGAAAGCATTTAAGTGGATGCACAAGATTCAAAAGTATATGAAACCATCAACTATGACTGAATTTTCCTTAGAATAATAAACTTTGGACTCTATCCTATTAATAGATTTGTAATTTTGGTGTTCAGTATTAAACTTAAAAACCTAAATGCAAGAGAAGAAACTAGAATCAGAAAGATAAGATGTATTAGTCTGTTTTTATGCTCCTGATAAAGACATTCCCGAGACCAGGATGAAAGGGAGGTTTAATTTGACTTACAGTTCCACATGTCTGTGGAGGTTGCAAAATCATGGCAGATGGCAAAAGGCACTTCTTACATGGTGGCAGCAAGAGAGAATGAGGAAAATGCAAAAGTGGAAACCTCTGATAAAACTATCAGATCTTGTGAGACTTATTCACTACCATGAGAACAATACGGGGGAAACTGCCCCCATGATTCAAATGATCTCCCACTAAGTCCCTCCCACAACACGTGGGAATTATGGGAGTACAATTCAAGGTGAGATCCCACCAAGTCCCTCCCACAACACGTGGGAATTATGGGAGTACAATTCAAGATGAGATTTGGGTGAGGACACAGAGCCAAATCATATCATTCTACCCCTGGCCCCTCCAAATCTCATGTCCTCACATTTCAAAACCAATCATGCCTTCCCAACAGTCCCCCAAAGTCTTAATTCATTTCAGCATTAACCCAAAAGTCCACAGTCCAAAGTCTCATCTGAGACAAGGCAAGTCCCTTCTGCCTATGAGCCTGTAAAATGAAAAGCAAGCTAGTTACTTTCTAGATACAGTGGGGGTACAGGCATTGGGTAAATACAACTGTTCCAAATGGGAGAAATTTGGAAACAAAGGGGTCATAGGGCCCATGCAAGTCTCAGATCCAGCAGGGCAGTCAAATTTTAAAGCTCCAAAATGATCTCCTTTGACTCCATGTTCCATATTCAGATAATGCTGATACAAGAGGTAGGTTCCCATAGTCTTGGGCAGCTCCACCCTTGTGGCTCTGCAGGGTATCCCCTCCTGGCTGCTTTCACGGGCTGGGGCTGAGTGTCTGCGGCTTTTCCAGGTGCACAGTGCAAGCTGTTGGTGGATCTACCATTCTGGGGTCTAGAGGACGGTGGCCCGCTTCTCACAGCTCCACTAGGCAGTGCCCCAGTAGGGACTCTGTTTGGGGGCTCCAACCCCATATTTCCCTTCCACACTGCGTTAGCAGAGGTTCTTCATGAGGGCCCCGCCCCTGCAGCAATCTTTTTCCTGGGCATCCAGGCGTTTTCATACGTCTTCTGAAATCTAGGTGGAGGTTCCCAAACCTCAATTCTTGACTTCTGTGCACCACAGGCTCAACACCATGTGGAAGCTGCCAAGCTTTGGGGCTTGCACCCTCTGTAACTATGGGCAGAGCTGTAACTTGGCCCTTTTTAGCAATGGCTGAAGCGGCTGGGACGTAGGGCACCAGGTCCCTAGGCTGCACACAGCATGGGAACCCTGGGCCCAGCCCATGAAACCATTTTTTCCTCCTAGGCTTCCAGGTCGGTGAAGGGTGGGGCTGCCATGAAGACCTGTGACATGCCCTGGAGACATTTTCCCCATTTTCTTGGGGATTAACATTCGGCTCCTTGTTACTTATGCAAATTTCTGCAGCCAGCTGAATTTCTCCTGAAAAAATGGGTTTTTCTTTTCTACTGCATCGTCACGCTGCAAATTTTCCAAACTTTTATATGTTCTGTTTCCCTTTTAAAACAGACTGCCTTTAACAGCACCCAAATCACCTCTTCAATGTCTTGCTGCTTAGAAATTTCTTCTGCCAGATACCCTAAATCATCTCCTTCAGGTTCAAAGTTCCACAAATCTCTATGTCAGGGACAAAATGTCAGCAGTCTCTTTGCTAAAGCATAACAAGAGTCACCTTTGCTCCGGTTCCCAACAAGTTCCTCATCTCCATCTGAGACCATCTGAGCCTGGACCTTGTTTTTCACATCACTATCAACATTTTTGTCAAAGCCATTCAACAAGTCTCTAGGAGGTTCCAAACTTTCCCACATTTTCCTGTTTTCTTCTGAGTCCTCCAAACTGTTCCAAACTCTGCCTGATACCCAGTTCCAAAGTTGATTCCACATTTCTTGGTATCTTTTTAGCAGCGCCCCACTCTAATTTACTGTATTAGTCCATATTTATGCTGCTGATAAAGACATACCCGAGATGGGAAGAAAAGGAGGCTTAATTTGACGTTCAGTTCCACATGGCTTGGGAGGTCTATAATCATGGCAGAGGGCGAAAGGCCCCCTTTCTTACATGGCAGCGGCAAAAGAGAATGAGAAAGATGCAAAAGCGGAAACCCCTGATAAAACCATCAGATCTCATGAGACTTATTCACTACCATGAGAACAGCATGGGGGAAACCATCCCCTTGATTCAATTATCTCCCTCTGGGTCCCTCCCACAGCATGTGGAAATTATGGGAGTACAATTCAAGATGAGATTTGGATGGGGACATAGAGCCAAACCCTATCACAAGGTAATGTTCATGCTTGGAAAAACAGAGAACCAGTGGTCAACAACTCGGTTCTTTCTTGTTCACCATTGTAACAGGAAGTATTCTCAATTACTTATTTCTTGAAATAATTTTGCAAAATCTTATTCAGGTATTTAAAATTAAAATTTCTATAATATGTAATAAGCAAGCAGGTTTGGCCCATACTCCTACTTCAAATGCTGGAGGCTTAAAATTTTATAACATTTAAAATAGAAATCCACATTTCTAGAGTAGGTTCAAATTGGAGACTGATGAACACTGTGAGAAGCTTATTTAAAATAACAAGGGAAGTCAGAAATACAACTAGAGACATACAAAGATTTACTGTGATCAGTAAAGTATACCTTTAGGAGAAAATACAGATGCCTTGTGTGTCTCTATCATGGTAGGGTTGTTAAAAGAAGAAATATAATTTTTAAAGTTTTTGAATTTTAAAATTTTGTGAGATACATAAAATAAACCATATCATTTTAACCATTTTAAAGTGTACAATTTAGTGGTATTAATTATATTCACAATGTTATGCATCCATCACAATTCCAAAACATTTTTATCATCATCAAGAAAGATTCTGTAGCAATTAAGCATTTCCTTTTCCTCTTGTTCTGGTAACCATTTCTAATCTTTCTGTCTCTAGGAATCTGCTATCCTATATATTTTACATAAGTGGAATCACACAATATTGGTCCTTTTGTGTTTGGCTTATTTCACTTGGAATAATATTTTCAATGTTAATCCATGTTGTAGCATGTAACAAAACTTTATTCCTGTGTCTGAATAATATTTCATCGTATATATATACTACATTTCCTTTATGCATTCATCTGCTGATGGACACATGGATTGTTTTGATGTTCTGATTATTATGAATAATGCTGCTATGAACATTGCTGCACTTGAATCAATTTGAGTACCCGTTTTTAATTCTTTTGGAGTAGAATTGCTGGGTCATGTGGTCATCCTATATTTAGCTCATATCCAGAATATATAAAGAACTCCTGACTTTAAAAGACAACCCAATTTAAAAGTGGGCAAAGGACTTGATATTTCTCCAAAGAAGATATACAAATGGCCAACAAACACATGAAAAGATGTTCAATATCATTAGTAAGAAGGCAAATGCAAATCCAAACCACAATTAGGTACTACTTCGTACCTACTAGAGGGGTAATAATTTTTAAAAAGAGGAAAATAACAAAGTGTTGGTGAGGATGTGGAGAAATTAGAACCCTTGTACATTACTGGTGGGAATGGGAAATAGTGCAGTCGCTGTGGAAAATTGTTTGACAGTTCCTCAAAAACTAAATTAAGAAATAATTTGCAAATATTTTCTCTCATTCTGTAGGTTGACTCTTCACTTACTTGATGGTGTCCCTTTGATGCATGAAGTTTTAAATTTTCATGAAGTCCAATTTATCTCTTTGTATTGTTGTTACTTGTGCTTTTAGTGTCATATCTAAGAATGCATTGCCAAATACAAGGTCATAACAATTTACTCCAGTTTTCTTCTAAGAGTTTTATGGTTTTAGCCGCAATTTTGGGTTGTAGATCCATTTTGAGTTAACTTTCTGAGTTAATTTTTGAGTTAATTTTTACATATAGTGTCTAAGGTCCAACTTCATTCTTTCGTATGTGGGAATCCAGTTATCCCAGCACTATTTGTTGAAGACTGTTCTTTTCCCACTGGGTGGACTTGATATCTTTGTAAAAAATAAATTGGTGGCTGGCAAGATGGCTGAATAGGAACAGCTCCAGTCTGCAGCTCCCAGCAAGATCAACACAGAAGGGGGGTGACTTCTGCATTTCCAACTGAGGTGTCTGGCTCATCTCATTAGGACTGGTTAGACAGTGGGTGCAGCCCACAGAGAGTGAACCAAAGCAAGGTCGGGTGTTGCCTCACCCAGGAAGTGCAAGGGGTCAGGGAACTCCCTCCTCTAGCCAAGGGAAGCAGTGAGGGACTGTGCTGTGAAGAACAGTGCATTCTGGCCCAGATACTGTGCTTTTCCCATGGTCTTTGCAAACCACAGACCATGAGATTCCCTCGGGTACCTACACCACAAGAGCCCTGGGTTTCAAGCACAAAACTGAGTGGCCATTTGGGCAGTCACCGAGCTAGCTGCAGATTTTTTTTTTCATACCCCACTGGCGTATGGAATGCCAGCGAGACAGAAGCATTCACTCCCCTGTAAACGGGGCTGAAGCCAGGGAGCCAAGTGGTCTAGCTCAGCATATCCCACCCCAACAGAGCCCAGCAAGCTAAGATCCACTGGGTTGAAATACTCGCTGCCAGCACAGCAGTCTGAAGTTGACCTGGGACTCTTGAGCTTGGTGCGGGGAGGGGCGTCCGCCATTACTGAGGCTTGAGTAGGCGGGTTTTCTCCCTCACAGTGTAAACAAAGCCACTGTGAAATTCGAACTGGGCAGGGCCCACCACAGCTCAGCAATGCCACTGTAGCCAGACTGCCTCTAGATTCCTCCTCTCTGGGCAGGGCATCTCTGAAAGAAAGGCAGCAGCTCCAGTCAGGGGCTTATAGCTAAAACTCCCATCTCTCTGGGTCAGAGCACCTGGGGGAAGATGTGGCTGTGGGTGCAGCTTCAGCAGACTTAAAACGTTCCTGCCTGCTGGCTCCGAAGAGAGCAGTGGATCTCCCAACACAGTGCTCAAGCTCTGCTAAGGAACAGATTGCCTCCTCAAGTGGGTCCCTGACCCCTGTGCCTCCTGACTGGGAGACACCTTCCAGCAGGGGTCAACAGACACCTCATACAGGAGAGCTCTGGCTGGCATCTGGCAGGTGCCTCTCTGGGACGAAGCTTCCAGAGGAAGGAACAGGCAGCAATCTTTGCTGTTCTGCAGCCTCTGCTGGTGATACCCAGGCAAACAGGGTGGAGTAAACCTCCAGCAAACTCCAGCAGACCTGCAGCAGAGGGGCCTGACTGTTGGAAGGAAAAATTACAAACAGCAATAGCATCAACATTAACAAAAATGACGTCCACACAAAAACCCCATCCAAAGGTCACCAACATTAAAGACCAAAGGTAGAAAAATCCACAAAGATGAGGAAAAACCAGTGCAAAAAGGCTGAAAACTCCAAAAACCAGAATGCCTCTTCTTCTCCAAAGGATCACAACTCCTTGCCAGCAAGGGAACAAAACTGGACGGAAAATGAGTTTGACAAATTGACAGAAGTCGGCTTCAGAAGGTGGGTATTAACAAACTCCTCTGAGCTAAAGGAGCATGTTCTAACCCAATGCAAGGAAGCTAAGAGCCTTGAAAAAAAGATTAGAAGAATTACTAACCAGAATAACCAGTATAGAGAAGAATATAAATGACCTGATGGAGCTGAAAAACACAGCATGAGAACTTTATGAAACATACAGAAGTGTCAATAGCCGAGTCAATCAAGCGGACGAAAGGATATCAGAGATTAAAGATCAACTTAATGAAATAAAGTGTGAAGACAAGATTAGAGAAAAAAGAATGAAAAGGAATGAACACAGCCTCCAAAACATATGGGACTATGTGAAAAGACCAGACCTATGTTTGATTGGTGTACTGAAAGTGATGGGGAGAATGCAACTAAGTTGGAAAACACTCTTCAGGATATCATCCAGGAGAACTTCCCCAACCTAACAAGATAGGACAACATTCAAATTCAGGAAATACATAGAACACCACAAAGATACTCCTTGAGAAGGGCAACCCCAAGACACATAATCGTCAGATTCACCAAGGTTGAAACGAAGGAAAAAATGTTAAGGGCAGCCACAGAGAAAGGTCAGGTTACCCACAAAGGGAAACTCATCAGACTAAGAGCAGTCTAACAGTGGGTCTCTCTGCAGAAACCATACAAGCCAGAAGAGAGTGGGGGCCAATATTCAACATTCTTAAATAAAAGAATTTTCAACCCAGAATTTCATATCCAGCCAAACTAGGCTTCATAAATGAAGGAGAAATAAAATCCTTTACAGGCAAGCACATGCTGAGAGATTATGTCACCATCAGGCCTGCCTTAAAAGAGCTCCTCAAGGAAGCACTAAATATGGAAAGGAAAAACTGGTACCAGCCACTGCAAAAATATACCAAGTTGTAAAGACCATCGATATTATGAAGAAACTGCATCAACTAATGGGCAAAATAACCAGCTAGCATCATGACAGGATCAAATTCATACATAACAATATTAACCTTAAATGTAAAGGGGCTAAATGCCGAAGTAAAAGACACAGACTGGCAAATTGGATAAAGAGTCAAGAAGACCCATAGGTGTGCTGTATTCAGGAGACCCATCTCATGAGAAAAGATACACGTGGGCTCAAAATAAAGGGATGGAGGAATATTTACCAAGCAAATGGAAAGAAAAAAAAAAAGCAGGGTTGTAATCCTAGTCTCTGATAAAACAGCCTTTACACCAACCCAGATCAAAAAACACAAAGAAGGGCACTACATAATGGTAAAGGGATCAACACAACAAGAACTAACTATCCTAAATAAATACACACCCAATACGGGAGAACCCAGATTCATAAAGCACATTCTTAGAGACCTACGAAGAGACTTGGACTCCCACACAATAATAGTGGGAGACTTTAACACCCGACTGTCAATATTAGACAGATCAACGAGACAGAAAATTAACAAGGATATTTAGGACTTGAACTCAGCTCTGGATCAAGCAGCCTTAATAGACATCTACATAACTCTCCACCCCAAATCAACAGAATATACATTCTTCTCAGCACCACATCGCACATATTCTAAAATTGACCATGTAATTGGAAGTAAAACACTCCTCAGCAAATGCAAAAGAACGGAAATCATAACAGAAAGTCTCTCAGACCACAGTGCAATCAAATTAGAACTCAGGATTAAGAAAGTCACTCAAAACCACACAACCACATGGAAACTGAACAACCTGCTCTTGAATGACTACTCAGTAAATAACGGAATTAAGGCAGAAATAAATAAGTTCTTTGAAACCAATGAGAACAAAGACACAACGTACCAGAATCTCTGGGACATAGCTAAAGCAGTGTTTAGAAGGAAATTTATAGCACTAAATGCCCACAGGAGAAAGTGGGAAAGATCTAAAATTGATACCCTAACATCACAATAAAAAGAACTAGAGAAGCAAAAGCAAACAAATTCAAAACCTAGCAGAAGACAAGCAATAACTAAGATCAGAGCAAAACTGAAGGAGATAGAGACACGAAAAACCCTTCAAAAAAAATCAATGAATCCAAGAGCTGGTTTTTTGAAAAGATTAACAAAACAGACCACTAGCCAGACTAATAAAGAAGAAAAGAGAGAAGAATCAAATAGCACAATAAAAAATGATAAAGGGGAGGTCACCACTAATCCCACAGAAATACAAACTACCATCAGAAAATACTGTAAACACCTCTATGCAAATAAACTAGAAAATCTGGAAGAAAGAATAAATTCCTGGACACATACACCCTCCCAAGACTAAACCAGGAAGAAGTCGAATCCCTCAGTAGACCAATAACAAGTTCTGAAAACGAGGCAGCAATTAATAGCCTACCAACCAAAAATAAGCCCAGGACCAGATGGATTCACAGCTGAATTCTATCGGAGGTACAAAGAGGAGCTGGTACCATTCCTTCTGAAATTATTCCAAACCAAAAGAAAAAGAGGGACTCCTCCCCAACTCATTTTATAAGGCCAGCACAATCCTGATACCAAAACCTGGCAGAGACGCAACAAAAAAAATTTCAGGCCAATATCCCTGATGAACATTGATGCAAAAATCCTCAATAAAATACTGTCAAACCGAATCCAGAAGCACATCAAAAAGCTGATCCACCAAGATCAAGTCAGTTTCATCCTTGGGATGCAAAGTGGGTTCAACATATGCAAATCAATAAACATAATCCATCACATAAACAGAACCAATGACAAAAACCACATGATTATCTCAACAGATGCCGAAAAGGCCTTTAATAAAATTCAACACCCCTTCATGCTAAAAACTCTCAATAAACTAGGTATCTATGGAACGTATCTCAAAATAATAAGAGCTATTTATGACAAACCCACAGCCAATATCATACTGAGTGGGCAAAAGCTGGAAGCATTCTCTTTGAAAACCAGCACAAGACAAGGATGCCCTCTCTCACCACTCCTACTCAACATAGTACTGGAAGTTCTGGCCAGGGCAATCAGGCAAGAGAAAGAAATAAAGGGTATTCAAATAGGAAAAGAGGAAGTCAAATTGTCTCTGTTTGCAGATGACATGATTGTATATTTAGAAAACCCCATCGTCTCAGCCCAAAATCTGCTTAAGCTGATAAGCAACTTCAGCAAAGTCTCAGGATACAAAAAAACCAATGTGCAAAAATCACAAGCATTCTTATACACCAATAATAGACAGAAAGCCAAATCATGAGTGAACTCCCATTCACAATTGCTACAAACAGAATAAAATACCTAGGACTACAACTTACAAGGGATGTGAAGGACCTGTTCAAGGATAACTACAAACCAGTACTCAGGGAAATAAGAGAGGACACAAACAAATGGAAAAATATTCCATGCTCATGGATAGGAAGAATCAATATCGTGAAAATGGCCACACGGCCCTAAGTAATTTATAGGTTCAGTGCTATACCCATCAAGCTACCACTGACTTTCTTCACAGAATTAGAAAAAACTACTTTAAATTTCACATGGAACCAAAAAAGAGCCCATATAGCCAAGACAATCCTAAGCAAAAAGAACAAAGCTGGAGGCAGCATGCTACCTGACTTCAAACTATACTACAAGGCTACATTAGCCAAAACAGATATATATAGACCGATGGAACAGAACAGAGGCCTCAGAAATAACACCACACATCTACAACCATCTGATCTTGGACAAACCTGACACAAACAAACAATGGGGAAAGGATTCCCTATTTAATAAATCATGTTCGGAAAACTGGCTAGCCATATGCAGAAAACTGAAACTGCTCTCCTTCCTTACACCTTATACAAAAATTATCTCAAGATGGATTAAAGACTTAAACATAAGACCTAAAACCATAAAAACCCAGAAGAAAACCTAGGAAATGCCATTCAGGACACAGGCATGGGCAAAGATTTCATGACTATAATACCAAAAGCAATGGCAACAAAAGTTAAAATTGACAAATGGGATCTAATTAAACTAAAGAGCTTCTGCACAGCAAAAGAGTCCGTCATCAGAGTGAACAGGCAACCTACAGAATGGGAGAAAATTTTTGCCATCTATCCATCTGACAAAGGCTAATATCCAGAATCTACAAGGAACTTAAACAAATTTATGAGAAAAAAACAAACAACCCCATCGATAAGTGGGCAAAGGATATGAACAGACACTTTTCAAAAGAAGACATTTATGCAGCCCACAAACACATGAAAAAAATCATCACTGGTCATTAGAGAAATGCAAATCAAATGATGCACAATGAGATACCATCTCATGCCAGTTAGAATGGCAATTATTAAAAAGTCAGGAAACAACAGATGCTGGAGAGGATGTGGAGAAATAGGAACGCTTTTACACTGTTGGTGGGAGTGTAAATTAGTTCAACCACAGTAGAAGACAGTGTGATGATTCCTCAAGGATCTAGAACTAGAAATACCATTTGACCCAGTGATCCCATTACTGGGTATATACCAAAGGACTATAAATCATTCTACTATAAAGACACATGCACACATATGTTTATTTTGGCACTATTCACAATAGCAAAGACTTGGAACCAACCCAAATGCCCATCAGTGATAGACTGGATAAAGAAAATCTGGCATATATACATCATGGAATACTATGCAGCCATAAAAAAGGATGAGTTAATGTCCTTTGCAGGGACATGGATGAAGCTGGAAACCATCATTCTCAGGAAACTAACTCAGGAACAGAAAACCAAATACCGCATGTTCTTACCCATAAGTGGGAGGTGAACAATGAGAACACATGGACACAGGGAGGGGAACATCACACACTGGGACCTGTTGGTGGGTGAGAGGCTAGGGGAGGGATAGCATTAGGAGAAATACCTAATGTAGATGACGGGTTGATGGGTGCAGCAAACCACCATGGCACATGTGTACCTATGTAACAAACCTGCACATTCTGTGCTTGCATCCCAGAACTTAAAGAATAATTAAAATAAATTAATTAATTGACCATGGATGTCTGGCTTGACATTTAGACACTCAATTCTACTCCATTGGTCAATATGCCTGTTCTTACATAAGTACCACATTCCTTTGATTACTGTAGCTTTATAGTAAGTTTTGAAATCGAAAAGTGAGAGTCCTGTTTATACTTCTTTTTCAAAATTGTTTTGGCTATTTGTGGCCCCTTGCAATTCCATGTGAATTTGAAAATCTGCTTTCCCATTTTTGCAAAAAAAGGCTTGGAATATTGACATGGATTGTGGTGAATCTGTAGGTTGCTTTTAGTAGTACTGTTATGTTCTTATTTTTTTGAGACAAGGTCTCACTCTGTCACCCAGGCTGGAGTATAGTAGTGCTGTTACGACACTGCAGCCTTGACCTCTCTAGGCTCAGGTAATCCTCCCACTTCAGCTTCCCAAGTAGCTGAGACTACAGGCGTGTGCCACCATGCCCAGCTAATTTTTCTATTTTTTGTAGAGACATTGTTTTGCCATGTTGTCCAGTCTGGTCTCAAACTCCTGGGCTCAAGCAATCCCTCTGCCTTGGCCTCCCAAAGTGCTGAGGTTACAGGCATGAGCCACTGCGCCTGGCCAAAATCTTAACAATATTAACCTTTTCTACCTGAAAACATGAGGTGGTGTCTTTCCCTTTATTTAGATGTTCTTTAATTTCTTTAGCATTGTTTTATAGTTTTCACTGTAGAAGTCTTTCAGCTTCTTGGTTAAATTTGTTCTTTTAGATGCTATTATTGAATTGCTTTCTTAATTTCGAGAGTGTTTACTGTTAGAAACACAACTGATTTTTGTGTGTTGATCTTATACCCTGCAATTTTTCTTAAGATCATTAGCTCTAGTAGCTTTCTATGGATTCTTTGGGATTTTCTATATATAGGATAATGTCACCTGTTAATTAGAGATAGTTTTACTTCCTTGTTTCCAATTTTGATGACTTCTCTCTTTTTTCTTGCTATGGCTAGAACTTCCAGTACAATGGTAAATAGGAGTGGTGAAAGTGGGAATGTTTGTCTTGTTTCTGATGTTACGGGGAAGGTTTTCAACCTGTCACCACTGAGTCTACTATTGGTGGGTTTTTCATAAATGCCCTTAATCATGTTAAGGAAGTCTCTTCTCTTCCTAGTTTTATGAGGTCTTTCTTTTGATTATGAAAGGGTAATGGATTTTGTCAAATACCTTTTCTATGCCAATTGAGATGACCATGTGATTTTCCCCCTTCTTAATGTAATATATTACATTGATTTTCTTACATGGAACCAACCTTGCATTTCTGGAATAAATTCCACTTGGTCATGGGGTAAAATCTTTCTAATATGCTACTGAATTTTGTTTGCTAGTATTTTGTTAAGGATGTATGAATCTTATTTATAAAGGTTATTGTTTGTAACTTTATTTTCTTGTGATATCTTTATCTGGCTTTGGCATAAGGGTAATGTTAGCCTCAGAGAATAAGTTAGGAAATGTTCCCATCTCTTCTATTTTTTAGAGTTTGAAAAGGATTTGTGCTTGTTCTTTAAAGTTTTGTAGAATTCACCAGTGCAGCCACCTGATCTTGAATTTTTCTTTGGAGGTTTTTGGCTACTGATTCAATCTCTTTATTGTTACAGCTCTATTGAGATTTTCTATTTCTTTTTGAGTCAGTTTATATAATTTGTGAGTTTCTAGGGATTTGTTGGCATACAATTATTCATTCATAGTATTCTCTCATAATCCTATTTCTTTATGATTGGTAGTAACATCCCCACTTTAATTTCTGATTTTAGTCATTTGTGTCTTCTTTCTTGCTTCCTTAGCCTAGCTGATGGTTTATCGATTTTGTTGATTTTTATCAAAGAGCAACTTTTGGTTTGGTTTCACAAATTCTATTTTTTTATACTCTATTTTGTTTATCTAAACTCTAATCTTCATTATTTTCTTCTTCTGCTAGCTTTGGGTTTAGTTTTTTCTTCTTTTTCCAGTTTCTCATGGTATGAAGTAAGGTTATTGATTTGAGATCTCTTTTAATGTAGATGTTCACAGATATATATTTTCCTTACCTTTGCTGCATCTCGTAAGTTTTGTTATACTATATTTTTGTTTTCACTTCTCTAAGTATTATCTAATTTCCCTTGTGTTTTTCTTTGACCCATTGAGTTTTTTGGGTTTTTTTTTTTGTTGTTTTGTTTGTTTCTGAGACAAAGTCTCACTCTGTTGCCCAGGCTGGAGTGCAATGGTGTGATCTCGGCTCACTACAACCTCCGTCTCCCAGGTTCACATGATTCCCATGCCTCAACCACCTGAGTAGCTGGGATTTACTGAGACATGTTATATGGTGTAACATAAGGTCTATCCTGGAGAATGTTCCACGTACACTTGAGAAGAATGTGTATTCTTCCGTGGTTGGGTGGATTGTTCTATGTGTCTGCTAGGTCAAGTTGGTTTACAGTGTGGTTCAAGTTAATCCGTTTCCTCCTTATTGATCTTCTATCTAGAGGTTCTACCCATTATTAAAAGTAGTTTACTGAATTCTTCATCTATTGTTATAGAGCTGTTTCTATCTTCCAACTCTGTCAGTTTGCTTTGTATATTTTGGGGCTCTGTTGATTGGTGTGTGTATATATATATATATGAATTGACCCTTTTATCAATACGCCATGTTCTTTTTGTCTCTTCTAACAATTTTTGACTTAAAGTCTATTTAGTCTGACATCAGTATAACCACCTCAGTTTTCCTTTGGTTACTATTGGCCACCTCAGTTTTCCTTTGGTTACTATTTGCACATAATATTTTTTTCCAATCTTTCATTTTACTCTATTTCTGCCTGTGGATCTAAAGTGAATCTCTTGTACACAGCACATAGTTGGGTCATGTTTATTTTAATCAATTTTTACAATCTGTCTTTTGCTCAGAGAGTTTATTTACATTTTAAAGTAACTACTGGTAAGAACTTACTTCTGATTTTGCTATTTTCTATATGTCATACACGTTTTTTGTTTCTTATTTACTCCATTACTGCCTGCTTTTGTGGTTGCTTCCTGTGTAAACTGTTTGAATTCCCTTCTCATTTTCTTTTGTGTGTATTTTTTTAAATATTTTATTTGTGGTTGCTATGGGGATGACATTTACACCTACCTTTAAACAATCTAGTTTGAGTTGATACCAACTTAACTTCAGTAGTACATAGAAACTTTCCTCCTATACAGCTCCATCCTCTCTGCTTTTATGTTGCAACAAACTGTATCCTTATACATTGTATGTCTGATAACAAAGATATGTAATTAAATTATTTTTCATTCATTTATTTTTTAAGTCCTGTAGGAAATAAAAAGTGGACTTACAAACTAAAATTACAATAGCACTAGCTTTTATATTTGTCCAACTATTTACTGAAAATCTTTATTTCTTCATACAGCTTTGAGTTTCATTTTATTACATATTTCCCTTAGCTTTTTTTTGTAGGGCAGGTCTAGTGGTAATGAACTCCCCCAGCTTCTATCTGGGAATGTCTTAATTTCTCCCCCATTTTCGAATGACAGTTTTGCCAGATACAGAATTCTTGATTGACAAGTTTTTCCTTCTACCACTTTAAATACGTCATCTCATTGCCTTCTGGTCTCCATGGTTTCTATGAGAAATCAGTTGTTAATCCTATGGATGATCCCCAGTGTATGTGATAAGTTGCTTCTCTCTGCTGATTTTAAGACTCTCTTTGGCTTTTGACAGTTTGTTGTGGTGTGGGTCTCTCTGAGATCATCCTACTTGGAGTTCGTTGAGCTTCTTGAATTTGTAGATTTATATCTTCCACCAAATTTGGGGATTGGGGGGTCTTCTTTCCTTAAATATTCTTCATTCATTTCTCGGTCTTCTCTTTGTGGAACTCCCATAATGCAATGATAACCCACTTGATGGTGTCCCACGGGTCCTTTAGGCTCTGTTCACGTCACTTCATTCATTTTTCTTTCTCCTCTTCAGACTGGATAATTTCTATGGTCTTATATCTAAGTTTCCTGATTCTGTCTTATGCTTGCTCATATCTGCTTTTGAATATCTCTAGTGAATTTTCATTTTTGTTACACTTTTCAGCTCCAGAATTTGTTTGGCTCCCTTGAATAATTTGTCTTTATTGATTTTCTCAGAGATGAGTGCCTGTTTAAGTCCTTCAGGTAGTATCCTGACAGGTTAGGACAGACATAAACAATTGTGCATGAGGTCCACTCTGCTCCTTCTGGAACTAGGGACTTACACTAGCAACGCAGGGGCTCTTCAAGACTGCTACTGCACTGGGATGGACCTGGGGCAAGGGCAGGTAAAATGCCACAAAGCTTTCCTCCCTTTGCACTTTCTTGACCAGTGTTCACTTGGTTGCTGAACACCTCTGACTGTTTTCCAGAGTTTTGGCAAATTGAGTTGACAGTCTTTGCTTGTTTTCTGATGTTTCTTTGGGGCAAGAAGAGTTTGGAGCTGCCTATTTTGCTCACCCAAAATTTTAAATTTTGAAACCAAATTTTAAATGTTGGTTGCTATAGATACTAAAGATTTAACAGATTTATATACCTAGTGTATCTAGTTTTTTATTACATACCATTGGAGTACGATGTTTCACTTTGGTCTGAATAACACCATCTTTTTCAAACTGTATCATATCATTAAGTGGGTCCCATGGTCGGGTACTACATAAATGAAAAAAAAAAAAACATTTGCTCAATGACTAAACAAAGAACTTTAAAACTTTCTATTCTATGATTCAATTTTATTAATAATTATATACATAGTTCTAATAAGGAGATTTCCCCATATCTAATCTTCAGATCCTCAACTTATTTTATAGGCTAACTTCTATCATAAGAGTCAAGCTTATAATGAATGCAAAACCAAGTTTAAAAATCTCACACTAATATACATAGTTTAATTAAATAAAAACTACTCCAGCAACAAATATTCTAGAAATAAAGGCAACAAACCACGCTAATATATTGTTTGAAATAAACTATTTTAAGTTACTTACTCTGCAAACTTGTAATGCCATTCTCCTGTGAGTGGATCAAGTTCAAATAATTTGCAAGACCACTCTTCATTTTTTGTTTTCCGATCCCTGGCAGCTTGTCTTTGAGCTTCTTCCAAAACATACTTCTCTTGGGTAGCTTCAGTTTGGTCTTTGGCATTTATGGCTCGAGTTACCCGTTGCCAGAGTCTAATACATGTGCAAAAATAGTATTAAAAATGCAACAGAAAGTAAAATCTATATAGAATAGGCTTCAAATCCCTTGTAGATAAAATAATGCTCACATGAATTTCTGGCTTTGACAACACTTAACGCTCATAGGCTTAGAAATGAGTCAAGATATAAATCCAGTCCCTTGAGTAGAGAGACCTGTTCATAAGTGGAGACTAATTTTTTTTTTAGTTGGCAAGAGAAACTTACTACATAGATTCTTAAACTCATGGTAGTAAGTGTTGCTGGCTCAAGATGACAGGAATGTAATGAAGGTAAAGCTCAGGAATCTACGCTTTTAGCAAGCTTCCTAGATGCGTCTTACACTGTTTAAGATCCACTGGCTTCATAAAGATCCATTAATGTCATGCAGTGCTTCTCAAGTTTGGATCCATGAATTATCAGAGAATTTTTATAATCAGAATCTCTGGGGTCAGGCCCAAGTATTGATATATTTTTTAAATGTTTCCCCAAAATATTTTAATGTATTGCCAGTGTTGAGAACCACTGGTTTAACAGAAAAGACTGCTGAGGTAAAATGATTTCCCCTACTAGTTCTTTCTTCTGTTAAATAAAAGTATATCTATATCCTACCCATCTAGAAAGGCAGCATGTTAAAACCAGAAAAGGCTTTGGGATCAGATAGACTTGAGTCAAGTCCTAGAGCTGCCACTTCTTAGCTGGTGCACTTAAAGTTACTTATCCTAAGTCTCATTTCCTCACCTTCAAATGTGCTGAATTATATACTCTCACGAATTATCATATGTATGCCTTGGCAAAGCTTATCTCTGGATAAAGAACATCAAATGGTTATGGCTGAGACAGAATTTTTAGAACTAGTACATATACATTCTTCCATCTTTGACAACCTCAATTTTGAGTGTAGAAGGGAAGGTACACACAGTCTTGAATTCCCATGAGAGAGAATGATATGTATGTGCGAACATGTAGGGAGGACAAAGTTGCATAATGAGTATTAAGTGCCTAGCAAAATATCTTTTATACATAAGTCTCTTTCTCTTAACACAAAGATATAATAACAATAAAATGGGGAACGTGTATACAATATTTGATTCAAAAATATAAGCCATCTAGCAAGAAGTTCATGACTTACGAACAGAAACGATAGCCTTAATTATTACTCAACTAGTAAGTCCTATAGAAGCCAGTCCATCCAGTAACTTTGTTTTTGTTTCAGAGAATGGAACAGAAGTAGATTCTGCACCACTCCCTTTACCTAGAGTTCCAATGCCTAAACCAGGTTAGAAAACAGTTGCCAGGTAGAAACTAAGAGTCACTAATTAGTCCTGCAATCTTATTTAAACAAAAACGTTCTTTTCTTTCTTTCTTTTTTTTAAGGTGATGGAGCAGTTGAGAAAGAAAAAAATGAGTAGTTTTGAGCTACAGAAAAGCAAGACGATTTATATTATATTTGATATTCATATACACAAAAACAGAATACTGTCACATTCCACAAATGATAAACTATTTTGCTGAATTAAGATATGATAGAAGAAAGGTAACAAAATGACCATATCATTAAGGCATTGAAAAACTACTCTCTGATCCTTATGAAGTTAGCTGTAAAACAGTATACTTACTTCTCTGATTCAAAATCTCCCTGTTCTTCAAATTTTACAGTGTGCCTTATTAATCTCCATTGCTTAATGTCAGGTGTTGGATTCCAGAAAACCTCTGAATTATCAGTCTTTTTATCAGTAATATAAACTTCACTATCCTATATTTAAAGAAATTCAAAATTAATGTAGAGAATTATACTTAGAAGGCAATTATATAGTATAATAATATGATGGTGATAATTTCTTCTGGTTAATCCTCCAGTTAAAAGCATTTTTAAAACAAATATAACTAGCACTTTTCCAAAAACTCCAAGTTTATCATTTTTATAAAAACATTAAGATTGAATACGTAATACTAGTTAATTAAAAAGAATTTGGTTGAATATCCAGTTTGTGAAATTTCATGTTTTACTTAATAAATTTCAAACATTACATGCAAAGCCTCAATAACCATCTCCAAACTGTCCAAATAGAGCACAGTATTTGTTGCAGCTACAATGAGATGCTGTTGACTATCCATGGATTCAATATACTCAAACATACACACACACATCCCTCTGAAAGAGCCTTTCCTAGCATTAAAAATTTGAGGTCTATCTCTATCGAATAATCTTTCTATCTAAGACATGGACGGTCTTGCTCTCTTGTGTAGGCTGGAGTGCAGCAGTGCTATCTACCTTATCTATCTAATCTATTTTACCTATCTAATTTATCTACCTGTGTATCCATCCTTCTCCTCCTCTTTCTCTCTCTCTGTCATCTCTCGCTCTCATCTCTGTCTTATCTATCTGTCTGAGACAGGGTCTTGCTCTCTCGCCCAGGCTGGAGTGCAGTAGCACAATCATGGCTCACTGCAGCTTCCACCTCCCAGGCTCAAGCAATCTTCCTGCCTTAGCTTCCTGAGTAGCTGGGACAGGCATGTGCCATTATGCCCATCTAATTTTTTTATTTTTATTTTTAGTAGAGAAGAGGTCTCGTTATGTCACCCAGGCTGATCTCAAACTCCTGAGCTTCCCAAAGTGCTGGAATTATAGGTGTGAGCCACCCCACCCAGACAGAAATTTCATTTTTTAAAAATGACTGCTGCTTTATCTTTTTTCCAGAAGACGCTCAGATTTAAGGCAGTTAAAAAAAATTTTCAGAGTGTATGTGGCCACTTAGTGGAGTCCCTAAATACAGTTTCACTTTCTCATATTTCTCAACATTTTCTGCTTACTGCATGCAGAAAGGAGCATATACTCAGTGCTCATAGTATGGTATATCCATGCAGTACCATGATTCTTTTTATTCATTTAAGCGTCTCTTAACAAAATTACATAAATATGAATTTAGGTTAGCAGAGAAGTAAATAAAAGCCATTGCTCTCACACACCACTATGCAAAAAAGCACAGCCCTGGGGCCAGGGTTCCTGGGCTTTAATTCTTGTTCCACCACCTACTTTGAGCAAATTATGTGAACTCTCTGTGCCTCAGTGTCTTCTTCTGTAAAATGGGGACAATAGTAAACAATAATAAAATGAGCATGGCACCTATATATTCACCTCATAGGGTTATATGTTATAAATATTAAATCAGTTAATATGAGTAACATTCTTAAATAATGCAGTAAGTCATATATAAGTGTTAGCTATTTCTACTGATTTTAAAGTTTTGGAAATAAAATATTACAAAAAATTAATTATTGTTGATAACAGATCAACACCAAAATATCTGCTATTAAGATGAAGCTTATGTTAAATAGTGATGTTTTCAGCAACGGAATAAATTTTAAATTTTAAATGTGATTATTTTTTTTTCCCACAGAATAAAATTCTTTTTGTAAAGCTCATATACACAATACTTACCCAATGACCTTCCAAAGTAGCTAGGACTTCTTTTCCCAGTTTAAGTTTCCCTGATATTTGATTAACACAGTCACTACTCCCTAGGAATGGCTTTTAAACGAGAAAATGTTAAACATTTTACTTTTCACTTATATTTACATATAATGTAAAACCAGAACAAAAAAAAACAACAAAAATTACTTGTATAGTTACAGTACTCTTGAATGCACAAGCAGTAAAAAATACCGACTCAAATTTTAGTTAGAAATGTTTAATAAGAAATCTGAATTGCTGCTATGAAAAAATAGGATAAAACAAGCAGACTATATTAAATCAAAATAAACATATTAAGAAAGATCACACTGATATAACTGACTCATGTTCCATGTATGCTCAAATCCTGTGTCCTCCCCTAACTGTCAAGACTGTGCCGTATCAATGTGATGTTATCTTAAGCAATAACAACTCAGTCAACCTAAGAGAATTAACGATCCATTGAAATAAATAACATCCCTTCCTTAAAAAACAAACAAACAAAAGTAAAATACATCGCTAAAAAAAAGCCTCCAAAAATAAAATTAGAAGGAATATATTTTGAGTTACTATCATGCCTTACTAACATCTGTCCTTAGACAAAATTTTGATGCTCCAATGTAATACTTAAAGGCGTCATATATACTTAAGAACTCATTCATCATGATCTTCAAACATTATCATCACCATACAAGCAAAATTTTGCCAAGGTGAAAGAAAAATAAAACAAAAGACATTGCATCAAATAATACTTAAGAGGTCTTTTTTATCAGAGCAAAATTGCTTGTCAGCTGGATATCAACATAGCAGCAATTTAGTAATAAATATTACATAGTTCACAGAAATATTTTTATCTGAATATACTATTGTTCAAGAACAATTAATTCACATTAAGTTCTCAAATTTCCCTTTCATTTTGAGGCAGACAAAAATTTCCAAAGATGGCCTTGACAATACGTACCCTCTCCCCTTCAGCCCACATACTCTTCCTCAAGGAGACCTTGCCACTCTCCCAATGAGAAGTGGGGTCTATATTTCTTCTCCTTGAATTTGGATGCTCTTACAATTCTCCAAATAATAGAAGATAGTCGAAGTGATATAATTTGGCTTCTCAGGCTAGATCATGGAAAGCAAATGCAGCTTCTGCCTTGCTCACTGGGGCACTTGCACTTTGAAACCCTCAACTGCCAAGTAAGAAGTCTACTTTGAGGCTGTCACGCTGTCAGGAAACCAAGTCACATGGAAAGGCCATGTATACAGGTGCTCAGATTAGCAGTCCTAGTCCTTCGGTCACCCTAGACCAGGTATCAAATATGTAAGTGATAAGCCTTCGGATGATTACAGTCCCTAACTACTGAGTCACCCATGGCCTACAAAGTCTTTCTGAGACCCCAGACATTATGACGCAGAGATAAGCTATCCCCAATATACCCTGTCCAAATTTTTGACCCACAGAACTCATGAGGAACAGCACATAGTTATTAAGTCTGTGAGTTTTAGAGTAATTTATTACACAGAAACAGTGACTAATTCAACTGTGCCTTGGTTTACACAGCTAGACTGCAAGATGACACATATCTTCTGGTATTTGGTAAAAACAATCCTTTAATTTACTAAGAAATTTCTATCCAATCACTTCTTAAATCTCATCTTCTATATAATAACCACAGTTTTATTAATTAAGATGAAAAACAAAAAATGTCTTTGTGTTAATTTGAATTTTCCAAGGTTGCTATCTTAGGCTATCCGAAGATATTCACCCAGCCTTGCCCTTATTCCTTATGCACTTATCCTTGACGTGACATAAATTGTGTTTCTACATTTAGTCCTTAATTAGGAAATACGTGGTGCCCTTTATTCAATATTTATTGTATGGCTCTCCTTTAGCTAGGTGATACCTACTATATTGTCTACTAACCTTTAATTTAAATTCAAGTATTGCACTGTATCCAGTTTTTTGACATGTAATATTGACTGTTCCACCAAGCTCCAGTGTCATTGTACCATAAAGAATTCCTAAAGGAAAAAGATTTGACAAAAAATTGGAGAGAGAGTATAGTATATGGCTCACAATAAACAGTTTAGTAATCTAATCTCCTTTTAGGAGAAACATAATTCAAAATCACTCTGTCCCACTCAAATGAAAATCTATAATATAGACATAAAGTTGGTTCTGTAGGATATAAATAGATAACAGCTGATTCACATTATGTGCAGATTTCATATCTGTAAATTCACCTACTCAGTAAAATATCAATACCCACAGTGCTTCTGTAGTCATTTGGAGACATGTGCAGAGTGGCAAAAAATTTGAGTCACCCAATGCACACATTCTGAGCTGAGGCTGAGCAAGGCAAACACTCTTGTTTCAGCTCCCACATTGTCAAAAAAAAAGTGTCCTCTTTGCAGTGTATTTAGTATCATGTTTTCACATTTTGTGCTTTTCATTGGTGGTTTTGCTGTTTAAAATAGACCCACATGTAGTGTTGCAGTGCTGTCTAGTGTTCCTAAGTGCAAGAAAGCTATACTGTATCTTATGGGGAAAATGTGTGTTAAAAGCTACGTTTAGGCTTTAGTTCTGTTGGCTGTTAGTTCAATGTTAATGAGTCAGTAATATGTAATTAATGTTATAATCACATCAGGTTTCTTTAAATAGAAGCATACATAAAACAAGGTTATGTACTGATTAATTGGCTGATGAAAATGTTAGGACAAGAGGCTCACAGGAATCCAATCTCATACTCCCCCAGGAGCAATGGCTCAGTCTTTGCTAACTCCGTGGTGACTTTATGTAACATAACTACTACAAATAACAAGAATCAAATGCATAAGCAAAGCGAACAAAAAACTACAAAATAAGTTCTGTGGTTAAAAGCTGGGGAAACTCTGGGTTTAACAAAGCTAAACAGGTTGTGCGTGTATCTGCTGTTGGTCTAAGATGTTAAGGCAGCCTTTAACATGCAATGTACAATATTATCTTTTGAGAGGGGAACAGACTATGCAATATTTCTCTTACTTATTTGGCTATGGAACTCTTATTTTACAAAACAATTTGTGAGACTAGTGACTTTGGGAAACACACCTTAGAAAACATACACGGTGAAACACTGTCTCTACTAAAAATACAAAAAAAAAAAAAATTAGCCGGGCGTGGTGGTGGGCGCCTGTAGTCCCAGCTACTAGGAGAGGCTGAGGCAGGAGAATGGCGTGAACCCGGGAGGCGGAGCTTGCAGTGAGCAGAGATTGCGCCACTGCACTCCAGCCTGGGCGACAGAGCGAGACTCCCTTTCAAAAAAAAAAAAAAGAAAACATACAGGGTGAAACCATCTTATAAAAATCATTTCATATGCTCATTCACAAGTGGTTATAACTTTTCTTTTTCCATGCATTGCTATAAAAAATTTTCCCTATTGTTAGCTAAGTAGGGCATGGATATCTACATGGAATATAATTTTATTTTTTCTAAATGATAGAAAATTTAAAAATATGTGTTCTTATCAATTCATAATTAAAGATATTTCACTCCATGCTTACTTAAAGAACTATACTTGAAGCTCTAAGAATAATCTAGACTGAGGCCATAAGTTAGCCTCTTTTGTACATGCTGGGTTGGCCTTCAGTAAGATTCAACCCTCTGAGGTTTCTCAACTGTCAAATAAGGCCATATCAAATAATTCCTTTTTTAAAAAATTATACTTTTTTAAAAAAGTTCTGGGATACATGTGCAGAACGTGCAGCTTTGTTATATAGGTATACACGTGCCATGGTGGTTTGCTGCACTTATCAACCCATCATCTACATTAGGTATTTCTCCTAATGCTATCCCTTCCCTTGCCCCCTACCTCCCAATAGGTCCCAGTGTATGATGTTCCCCTCCCTGTGCCCATGTGTTCTCATTGTTCAGCTCCCACTTATGAGTGAGATCATTTGGTGTTTGGTTTTCTGTTTCTGTGTTAGTTTGCTGAGAATGGTTTCCAGCTTCATCCATGTCCCTGCAAAGGACATAAACTCATCCTTTTTTATGGCTGCATAGTATTCCATGGTGTGTATGTGCCACATTTTCTTTATCCAGTTTATCACTGATGGGCATTTGGGGTGGTTCCAAGTCTTTGCTATTGTGAATAGTGCTGCAATAAACATACATGTGCATGTGTCTTTATAGCAGAATAATTTATAACCCTTTGGGTATATACCCAGTAATGTGATTGCTGGGTCAAATGGTATTTCTAGCTCTAGATCCTTGAGGGATCGCCACACTGTCTTCCACAATAGTTGAACTAATTTACACTCCCACCAACAATGTAAAAGCGTTCCTATTTCTGCTTTTTTTATGTTACTTCCTGACTTTTTAATGATCACCATTCTAACTGGCATGAGATGCTATCTCATTGTGGTTTGATTTGCATTTCTCTAATGACCAGTGATAATGAGCTTTTTTTCATGTTGGTCATATAAATGTCTTCTTTTGAAAAGTGTCTGTTCGTATCCTTTGTTCACTTTTCATATTGAATAATTTCTATGTTTTCATGAATCAGTTCCCAAAATAAAGGATAATTACCAAAAAAGTTATTTTTAAGATTTTAAGAAACCGGTTGGAAGGGAGGATACACATCATGACCACACTAAACTGATGCAAAATAGCTAAAAGTTCAGAGTGCAGAGGTAAACCACCTGGGTTCAGATCCTGACTTGCCACATTTTAGCTGTGTGATCTCAGGCACATTAACCTCTCTGTGCTTCATTTTTCCTCTTCTAAAAAAAGGGAAATAATAATATTTCTATTTTATAGGAGCTGCTGAAATGATTAAATAAATGCATTGAACAGTTGGGTGCCTAGCATGTTGTAATGTTGTAGACGACAATTATGTAATACCCTTATCTGTATTTTAAATAATGGGGCAAAAAGCATAATACATTAATAAATTGCCAAATAAGGGTGAGAAAAATCTTTTAAAAACTTGGTACATTAAAAAATAGTAAATTAAAATTTTAAAAAAGCATGGTGGTTCAAAAAGATGAAAATCATCTTTACAGATTCTGAAATAATAGACAGTTTTGTCAAATTTGAAAATTTGCACATCAGGCAAGTGCAAAGAAATTCCATTATGATAAATCAGTCTCTTCTGACTAAAGTACATATCACAAAAAGTCCGTTACAGGTGAATTAATTCACCACAGAAATAGTCAGCAAATGATAGCAATAATCTTAAATATCTGTAAACCAAGGATGCTTTCAAACAAAATTTAAGTCTGACTCCATCAATCACAAAGTGTAACAAATCACAGCTACATACATTTACTTAAAAGGAAAGCTTAATATCTTTTTCAAGTATAGAAAATATTTACCTTTACAATGAGCGTATGGCATTGTCATTACATAATCTTCACCTCTATTCAAGAAAGTTAACCGTGCTTCTCCCTCTAATATTGCAGATAATGAGTTTCCTGAAATAAATTGTTGTTTATTAAATTTCACAAAACTTATTCAACCAATTCAAAACAAAATATATTTAGAACACCTACCAGACATCTGCAGTGGAAATTCTTAAAAATGTCTCAATCTCAATGTGCCCAAACATGTATTCATTACCTTATATCCAAAACATATTTCATCCATATTCTCATTTTTACATAATGACTACTTTTAAAAGATACAGTTATGTGCTTTTTTTTTTTTTTTTTTTGAGATGGAGTCTCTGTCATTCTGTTGCCTAGGCTGGAGTGCAGTGGAGTGATCTCGACTCACTGCAATCTCCACCTCCAGGGTTCAGCAATTCTCCTGTCTCAGCCTCCCGAGTGGCTGGGATTACAGGCGTGCACCACCATACCCAGCTAATTTTTATATCTGCAGTAGAGACAGGGTTTCCCCATGTTGGCCAAGCTGGTTTTAACTCCTGACCTTGGGTGATCTGCCCACCTCGGCCTCCCAAAGTGCTGGGATTACAGGCATGAGCCACTGCACCTGGCCTGTTTTATGAGAGTTATAAGAAAATGAGAAAACATGTAGAATAGTTAATATTAATAAAACACTGTTTCACTGTATAGCCTAATTTTCTTTTTTGAATAAAACCATTATTTTTTAGCTGTAAGTCACATTATTTACAAATCTCAAGCTTTAAATGCTTATAATTAATCCTATAGACAATTTAGAAAAATAAAAAATATGTATAAAGCACCAAAATGCAGTCAACGATAAAATACTATGGTAATTTCTTCTAAGTTTTCTCCTGTATGCATTTTCTCTCCTTCTATTCTCAGCTTTACTGAAGTATAAATTTACATACAGTAACCAACCCATTTTAAGTGTGAAATTTGAGTTTTGGAAATTGCAGAGTCATATAACCACCACCACAATCAAGATATAGAACTTCCCATTATCTCCCAAAAAGTTCCTCCTTGCCCCTGAGCAGTCAATCCTTTCCCTTAGCCCCAGGACACCAATGGTCCATTTTAAATCACTGGCTTTACCTATTCTAGAATTCTGTACAGATGGCATTATAGAGTATGTAGCTTGCTGTGTTTTACTTCCTTCAATTAGCACAATGTCTTTCAGGTTCATCCACATTGTTGTATAAGAATTCTATTCCTTTTTATTGCTAGTTAGCATTCTGTAGTTGTGATTATTTCCTTACTAGTTGATGGTCCTTAGGTTTTGTTTAGTCCTGAATTGTTATGAATAATGTTGTGTATACTTAAGAACATTTATGTACAAGACTTCATGTAGACATCTATTTTCATTTTTCATGGGTAAATACCTAGGAGTGGAATTTCTGAGTTTATGGTAAATGTATGTTTAACTATGAACAATCATTTCTCCCATGTCAAAAAACATTTGACCATGTGTACAGGTCTACATCTGAACTCTATTCCATCCCATTAATTTATATATCTACCATTACGTCAATTCCACACTGTAATGATTACCTTAGCTTTATACTAAAATCAGGCAATGAAAGACCTATCTTGTTCTTTTTCAAAATTGTTTGGCTGTTTTGGGTCCTTGACTTTTCAACGTAATTTTAGAGCCAACTTGCCAATATCTTCAAAAAAGCCTGCTAAGATTATGATTAGGATTGCACTGAGTCTATGGCTCAATTAAGGGAGCTCCATTATCTTAGCACTATTAAATATCTCAATATATAAACATAGCCTATCTGTCCATTTATTTGGATCTTCTTTAATTCTCCTCAGCAATGTTTTAGTCTTCAGTATACAGGACTTAACATATCTTTTATTAAATTTATTTTTAAATATATTATTTGGATGCTATTACAATTGGAGTTGTTTTTAAATTTCATTCTGAGCCAGGTATGGTGATGGGTGCCTGTAATCCCAGCTACTCAGGAGGCTGAGTTGAGAGGATTCCTTGAGCTCAGGAGTTTGAGACCAGCGACATAGTGAGACACTGTCTCAAAAAAAAAAAAAAAAAAAAAAATCTCTGCAAGTATTCTAGTATATAGAAATACAACTGATTTTTCTTTTTTGACCATGCATCTTGAGACCTTACTAAATTCACTTATTAGTTATATGAGCTTTTTCTGTAGATTCTTGAAGATTTTCTGTGTAATCTGGTATATAAATAGCTTATCTTCTTCCTTTCAATCTGTATGCTATTTTTCCCTTTAATTTGCCTACTGCATTGGCTAGGACCTCTAATACAATTTTGTACAGAAGCAATGAGAGTAAACATCCTTGCCTTGTTCTTGATCTTAGGTAGAAATTATTCAATTTTCACCTTAAAAGTATGAAGTTGGCTATATATTTTTCATAGATGCCTTTAATCTAGTCCTAGTTCCTTGAGGACTAAGAAATAAATAGGTGTTGAATTCTGTCAAATCATTTTTCCATATCTATAGAAATCACACTTTTCTTCTCTCTTATTCTATTAATATGGTAAATTACATTGTTTATCAGATGATAAACCAACCTTGTATTCCTGAGATAAAATCCATTTCATCATGATATATTATTCTTTTAATATACTGATCATGACACCTTTATTTATATGTATATGTCCATATATTATCTTCCCATATGTTGATTTGTTACTACTTAAGAATTTTTACATGTATATTCATAAAGGATATTAGATCTGTAGTTTATTTTCTTGTAATCTGTGGTTTGGGGATCAGGATAATCCTGGCCTCATAAAGTGATCTGAGGAGTGTTTTTTCTTCTTCTATTTTCTGCCAAAAATTGTGTAGAACTGTTATTTCTGCCTTAAATCTTTAGAAGAACTCAAGACATCTGGGCCTGGAGTATATCCTTGAAGAAAGATTTTAAATTACTAAATCAATTTATCTGATATAAGGCTATTACAATTTTACACCACTTCTTGGGTCAGCTGTGGTAATTTGTGTCTCTTAAGAAATTTGCCCATTTCAAATTTCTGTCTCTTTTAATTCTATTTTTGCTTCACTGAAGTTCTGTGATTAGGTACACAGGCATTTACGATTATTATGTTATCCTGATGTACTGAACTTTTTATTTCATTATGAAATGTTCTTTATCTCTATTAACACTTTTTGTTTTGAAATCTATTTTATTAAAATACTCACTCAACCCTACTTGTACTTAATACCTGCATAGTTTAGCTTTTAACTTTTACTTTCCATTTACTTTCTCTTTTTTTTCCTTTCTTGAGACAGAGTCTTGCTCTTGTTGCCCAGGCTGGAGTGCAGTGGCATGATCTCAGCTCATTGCAACCTCTGCCTCCCGGGTTCAAGTGATTCTCCTGCCTTAGCACTCCAAGTAGCTGGGATTACAGGTGTACACCACCATGCCCAGCTAATTTTTGTATTTTTAGTAGAGACAGGGTTTCACCATTTTGGCCCAGCTAGTATCGAACTCCTGACCTCAGGTGATCTACCCACCTTGGTCTCCCAAAGTGCTGGGATTACAGGCCTGAGCCACCATGCGCGGCCTACTTTCCATTTACTTTCAACTTATTTGTGTGTCTACATTTAAGGTATGTTGGTCCTTGCTGTTTTAGCTAATCTGATAATCACTGTCTTTAAATGAGATTATTTGGGCCATTAAGACTGATTCAATCATATTATTGGGTTTTGGTCTATCATTTTGCTATGTGTTTTCTATCTGTCCCCTCTGATTTTTGTTCCTTGATTGGGCTTTCCTGTTTCTTTTATACATTATTTAAATTATTGTTTAAATTTTTTAAAGAATATCATTTTAATTTTCTGACTGACTTTTTACCTATACTTTTTGGTGGCGATTTTTCTTTGTGTGTGTGTGTGTTTGCCTTAGTGTAGGGCTTCTCAATGGTAGCACTACTGACATTTAGGGGACTGGATAATTATTTGTTGTAGGGGGTTGTCCTGTGCATTGCAGGATGTTTAAGCAGCATTCCTGGCATCTACCTACTGGATCTCGCAACTGTGAGAACCCAAAATGTCTTCAGACATTGTCAAATGTCTCCTGAGGAGAACCACTGCTTTAGGGATTACAATATTTATCTTTAAAATGTCACAGTCGGCTGGGTGCAGAGGCTCACGCCTGTAATCCCAGCACTTTGGGAGGCTGAGGCGGGTGGATCACTTGAGGTCAGGAGTTCGAGACCAGCCTGACCAACATGGTGAAACCCCATCTCTACTAAAAATACAAAAATTAGCTGGGTGTGGTGGTGGGCACCTGTAATCCCAAGTACTTGGGAGGCTGAGGCAGGAGAATCGCTTGAACCCAAGAGGCAGGGGTTGCAGTGAGCCAAGATTGTGCCATTGCACTCACTTACAGTTAATCTTTTACCACTTTATATAGAATAGAAAATTTTGCTATCTCTGGGTCCATTCTCTTCCAGGGTTGTGTACTCTAGTTACATGTGTTAAATCTACATATGTTATAAAACTCACAAGATAATGCTGACATTTCTGTTTTGAACGGTTACATGTATTAAAAGGAAAAAATAAGAAAAAACGTCTTTTGAATTTACCCATATGTTTACCAATTCTGACGATCTTAAATTCATTCTGGATTTAATAGATTTTTTTCATATTATAAAGGAACAGATAGCTCTGATGTATATAAATTGTACTATAACACAGAAAAAAGGCCCACTGAGGAAGTAATCCCAGAAAGTGAGCTATGCACCTCGTACTCAACAAAAATTTCTATAAGGGTAGAACACACACTCAAAAAAGCCATTTATACTATAGTCAGGGTAGAATAATGGAGGGATGAAAGGTGAAGTAGGTAAGAAATATATCAAATATGAAATATATATAAACTTAAGGGGAAAAAAAACAAGCAATCACCATCTTAAACGAAACAAGGTAAAAAAAAAAACAAAAAAACCCAAAACCAAACCAAAACGATCAAGGGAAATAAAAGACACCTTGAAGAAATATAACAATACACACCAGGTTCCTGATCAAAAACTACTCTTAGATGTCCCTGTCGCAGACTTAACTATGACTCACCACACGCTCAGGTAACCAGACCTTGGATTTCTGTTTACATACTTTATTTTTCCTTTTTTATCATAATGATTTTTTTTCACTCAGGTTTAAAATTCTTTGGTTGAAATTTAATTGTTCTTCTTCATTTAAATATTTTTAAAAACTATATAAAAGCATTTTAAGGTTATATATGTTTTACTGGTATATAGCTTTGGCAATGATTTGTTTGAACTGTCAAAGTTTTTATATTAATGTTTCCTACTATAACCATTTCTCTATTTTCTCTTGTACTTGCAAACAGTTTTTTTGGTATGTTATTTAGTCCAAAGTTAAATATATTTACTGATTGACCCTGGGCCAGGTATCATAACCATACTTGGATTCTTCCTCTCTGTTCAAAGACTAAAACAGAAAGACTAATCCCTTAGATACATTGAGATGAAACACAAAAACTGGCCAGACTAAAGGCAAAAGAAACATTTTATGCACTAAAGGGGATAATGGGCAATCACTCTGTCTTTTCATAAGTAATGTTTGTGATATATTTACATATATGTGATGAATACATAAGCCATGACTTTATTTATGAGTGGGCAGAAAAAAGCCATTATTCAAGGAAAGATGATACTTAAAATGACAAACTCCTTGTTGAAAATAGCCCATGACACTGCCTAAATAAAAGCTCACCAGAAAATAATACCTCCCAGGAGAGGGTGCAAGTTGGGACGGGAAAACTCACCATAAAACTTGGACTTAGCCAGGATGCTACCGCTAAGGCAAAATCCATCTTTTCGATTACTAACATAAAAGGCAGATATTGGTGGATGATGGGACACCTATTAAACATAAGAAAAAACATGCATATATAAAATATAAAAACATGTTTACATAAAATATAAAAAGACAGGCATATTATTGTGCCATTATCAAAAGTTCAAGTCTTATAATGAGTAAGAAAAAACATTTAAATAAGTAGTAAAATTAAATATTGATGGTTATAGTAACCAGCCTCCTGTCTCCTAATAAGACCCACCCTCCTGGTAGTCACATAGGCCCCTCTTATATTGTACTGAAGTTGGTTTGTGTGGAAGTGACACTATGTAATTTCTGAGATTAGGTTACAAAGTACCTTCCATGTTGGGGGCTGTCTCTCTGCCTATCTCTCAATCATTAGTTCTGAAAAGCCAGCTTTGAGAGTGTGAAAAACCCTACAGAGAGGCCTATGTGGTGAGGAATTGAGTTCTTTTGTCAACAGCCAGGTGATGAACCTAGACGTGAATCTTCCAGCCCAGTCAAGCCTGTAGATGACTGCAAAGCTGGCTGACAGTTTGACTGCAAGCTCATTAGAAATCCTGAGCCGGAACCACCCAGCTACGCAGCTCTCAGATTCCTGAACCTCATCATATGAGATAATAAATACTGCTTTAACCCATTCAGTTTTGGCACTAATTTTTTAGACAGCAATGGATAACTAATACAGTGATTAGTCTTCATATGGATTACTGAATGACTATAGGAAACAAAAACAAAAAACATGTTATTTAATAATCTAATGCCTTCAACAATATATTTACTTCTTATGTTCTCTTACATGAGACAAACTAAAATTAGCATTTCAAGCTTCTTAATTTCATGAAGAATTAAATCATTGAGTTTTAAAAAATTAATATAGATAAGTGGTTTTGACTTGAGGGGGTTATCAAAACCTCTAGGAGAGGGTTTTTCAAAGAACACACAATCTTCTCATTCTCCTTACACTCAAAGTGAGAATTACCATAATAAGGAGCCACTGTTATTGAAAGAGAATGTCATATTCCTCAGGTTTATGCAGACAGAAGACTGAAAATCATGATTATGGATGTATATGAGTTCAAATTAATGAAAGTTTAAAAACTAAAATATTTTCTGTCTGTATACAACAAAAAGAGAGGTATCATAGGGGAGAAGAGGGAATTAAGCTAACAATTCAATTAGGAAAATAAATATTCTGTAAAAAGGTAAACGATACAAATGTTAAAATAATAGCTTAATGGATAATCACAAAAAACAATACAGAAGTTTGAGAAGGGAAAAATCACTGGGAGCTGCAGTCATGTGCATCATGAAGGATAAGTGGGTCAGGCTTTGTTTAGATAAAGAACAGCTAAGAAGAAATACTGGAGTGCGAGAATTAAATTTAAAAATGAGGAAAGAAAGTGCTAGATCAGGTTACCTAGTCATGAACTACACAGGTTTGACTACTGTGGAGAACTAGAAAGGTATTAATTTGAGATAAATTTGGAAAAGATATAGAGGACTTTGAATGCCAGACAAATGAATGCCACACCACTGAATAATTTTGAGCATGATCAAAAGTTGTTCAGGAAATATGAGCTCGGCCAAAAAAAAAAAAAATTAAAAAAAGGGCAGGTGGTATAGCAAAGGAAAAATAAAGATTTATTTTTGGTCAAAGGATTCCAAGACTGTAATAATAATACCTATGAATATGATATTTAGTAGTACTTTAGTAGTATTTAATACTAAAAGGTTAAATGTTTACCAAATGTTCACAAATAAGAAAGGCTAAATAATATTGAGTTTACTGGGTAAATATTTTCTATAAAAATATTCCAATAACTTCCAGATCAGTTTTGTTTCCATACATGCATTTCTAATACCTGTTCAGCAATATAAAAAGTTTTGCTGTTTGTTCTGGGATGAATCCATAAACAACGGAAAGTCTCGCCAAGTATAGGATTATAAGGTTTCTTCAGTCCCTTGTAAAAAAAAAAAAAAAAAAAAAAAAAAATGCAATTTCAAATTACAAATACAAAGGATTCAAAATAGTTTAAACTAGTCAAAATGGGTTTAACTGTACAATCTGGGAACCATCCTTATAAAATTTCAAAGTAAATAAAATTTACATTAAATAAAATTAAATGACTTCAATCATAATACAGGTCTAAATGATCAGGTATTTTGCAATTTTGCTAAGTCAAAGAAGCCCAGTAATGTAACTGTTAACAAACAATCTACACATTACATAAAATATAAAGAACTCATAAAACACTAAAAGACAATAAAATACAAACAAACATTACCTTTGGCTTTTTATAGAATCCTGACAAATACCATTTCACTACTTTCTTCAAACGGAAATAAGGATTTTCTTCAAGAGCTGCCCTAAAACACAAAATGGTAAACAAAAATTTTTAAAAATGTATCACAAATTATCTCTCACATTTATTAACCAATAACCCAGTATGAAACATGACTGGAAAACATAATTCTTATTTTAAATGGATGACAAAACAACCATGTAATCAATTTTCAACCATGTAAATCAATTTCTGTTTTTCTTAACCTGGTCACATTTTCCCCCATTTTCCTATTCTTTGATACACTGCCCAGGTCTTTGCTAAAGTAGTTTTTGGAAACTCTCCAAACCAAGGTTTCTGAATCGGGATTCTGCAGAACCTGAGATGTTGTTAGGGGCTCTGTGAAAATTGTGATTGAAAAAAATAAACATGGATTTTGGATTCATGCACTGTGTGATTTCTAGCATTTGCAATGTTAGGCAGTGGTCAAGCAGCCTCATTAACAATTTTGTTAGAAGTCTTCAGCCTCATATATCACTGAAGGACCAATATTTACTTGGTTGAGTCCATTCTCAGTTGTTGATGTTAGAGGAGATCAATGGTAAACTGGTAGATGCTGTAGTACATGGAGGGGAGAACATAGGTTGACGATAGCCTCTTTTGTGCAAAGTACCTATCTAAATATAGGATTTTATGGGTATGCAGTCCTTAGTACAAAACACAGAAGTTTCAAATTACAAATATGATGCAGAGTCAAAATAATTAAATCAATACAGAAAGTTTTAACCTATTTTTATTCTTCAATCTGCTCTTGTGTGCTATCAACTGATTTTCCAGAATTAATAAAAACTCAACCAGAATAATGGATAATCAAAGAGTAATTTTCATTTTAAAGAAGAAATTTGTAGGAGCCATGACTCAGCTGCCCCCCATACAATTCTGCTGTTATTGCAATCATTGCAAAAATCTGATTGTGTATGTCTGAAGTAAATTTTACTGAGAAGTTGTTTTTTGTTATTGTTGTTTTCTGTTTATAATGTAGCTACTATGCCCTTTATTTACAAAAAGGCATTTACGTTTCACAAGCATGTCTGACAGTCCAATGTGGTGACTTTTTAAGATGAAATGTGAGACAGAAGAGCACAGACCTAGGCTTATTGACAATTGTGCTAAGTTGAAACCTTGTGCTTTTCTGGAGTAACAACCCTCTGATTGCTCTCGTTCCATCTTGGTTTAAATTCCCTCACTATGCAATTTTATTTTAAAATTAAATATATATAGTTCAAAAGTCAAAGCAATATAAAGAGGTACACATGTCTTGTTACTGCCCCGTCTCTCCACACTGTTCCTACTTACCTTCTATAGGTAACTTCTTAAAAAAGCTTCCTTTTAAGTTTTCTTTAGGCATAAACAAGCATATATAAATAAACAGTCCTGTTTTTCTTAAAACAGGGTTGCAAACTATACATACTCTTCTGTATACCTTGCTTTTTTCACACACAATTCTGGAGGTCCCTCCAGATCAGTTTATGGAATTCTTCTTTATTATGGGTGGATGTGTCACACATTGTTTAATCAGTACACTGTGCTGGACACTGGAGTTACATCTAATGTTTTATTATTACAAACCTTGCTGCAACAATCTTGTATATATGCCATTCTGTATATGTGGCATTATATCTGTAGGAGTTATTCCCAGAAGTGAGATTAGTGGATCAAATGATGAATGCATCTATACTTTTGGTAAATACTGCCAGATTACCTTCAGGGTGCTGTGCTACTCTGCACTGCCCATGGTGGTGTATGATAGTCCCTGGTTGCCAACAGAATCTTGGCAACAGTGTGTAATGCCAGAAAAGTAAAATCTTTCTATTTGAGACGGGGGGCATCGCTCAAGAAAATCTTGTGATTCACAGGAATTTGCCTTACATTCTGAGAGAAATTAATTTCCAGACAGATAAAAGTGCAGAAGATATTAGAACTAGGCTATAAAAGCTTTTTGACTTTTTGTCAAAGTGGTGGATAAACAACAATAACTTACTATAATTCAAATGTACATTTTCCTTATTTTGCATGAGGTTTTTACATGTTTAAGGACTGTTCCTATTTCTTCATTTTCCAACTGCCCAGTAATTTCTTTCACTCCTTTTTCTATAAGTTTCCTTTTCTATAGAATCGTTTTCATTCAATTTTTAAGAGCTTTTTTTAGGGAGGTTAACATTTTGTCTATGATGAAATTTGCAAACATTTCCCAGTTTACCAATTATCTTTTGACTCAGCTTATTATTTTTTTCAGTGTTCGCTCATGCCATTTATAGACAAAAACTGAAAATAAGTCTTGATAAAGATTCTAAAAATCAGGTCGCAGGGCCAGATATCAGTGGCACAGAAAGCACAGTGCCTTGAAACACCATTATTGCTGGAATAGGGGCAGCAGGTAAGAATTGGAAGCATGGACACAAAGTTGCTGCTCCTTGCAAAGTTTACTGGTTTTCCGAGAAATTGCTGGGACAGAGGTGGATAGCACCTCCTCTGCCTCCTTTAGGTGTGCCTTCTTCAAAATTACACCCAGGACCAGCTGGCAGCTTCAGAAGAGAAGCAAAGAAAATAAGGACTTGTTCCAAAAGCTAGCAACTGGCAGAGCATTCTAGTTCTGGTAAGCCATACATACCTCACAAGCATGCAGACAGATAAGTACGAGCAAAAACAGAGGCCTCAGGATGGGACTGAACAAGGGCTTTTGCAGAGGAGAACAAATGATGCTAATCACCTCTCTCTCTCTGTTAGGTTAGTGAACTGAGGTTAAGGAGCCTATAACAGCAGTGTTGTTGAGTAAAGGGTACAATTCTTGTTTTCCTCAGGCTTATGATATCTCAATTCAACTTCATAAATGGCAACATTATAGCAAAGTATTAAATATGCTTCTTACTAAGGGTCAACCACAGAAGTGGTAGAGAACAGAGAGAGATGTCTCATTAGAGCCTGATTTTGGAAAGGAACGATAATTGAGAATAGCATTCTTGAGAATTTCTAAAATCATGAAGTATTGTCTATTTTAAGAAATAAGAATCTACTTACTCAGATAGGAAATCTGCATGATAGTAGTAATCTGAAAGTTTATCCAGGAAAGAACGGGGTTCCAAAATAAATGTAGGCAGAACCACCTTGGATAGGTCCATGCCAGGACGGACTTGTTTCAATAGTGTCCAGATAAGGCTTTTGTTTTCTTCAGATACAGTTTCTGTTTGAGAAGCCTCACCTGCCTTTATCAATTAATGAAAATTACCAAAACGTTATATTTATTTCAGACAGATATGTAAATAAGCCAGCTAATGTTGAAAATATGAACTCTTTTCAGGACTACTCCAAGCATTTTTTAAATGTGGAAACAAAAAATAATAAATAAAATTTACAGCTATAAAACTCAGGTAAAAAAGGGTAGCTGAAAAAGACATCAAAGTAAACAATATATACAAGAGATCCACTACAAAAATATTATAGCCGATTACTTTACACTACATTTACTTCTATGATGCACTGGCAATAACAAAGCTATAAACTCATGTTTCCTTGCAACTTTGCACCTGGCAATGACATCAAGCAATATGTTACTTCAAAATCAAGCTTGAAGAAAATGTAAAGTTTAAATTTAATAGAATATATTGGTATTTATGTGAGTATATGTGTTTAGTTGTTTGTAAATCCTAATACATTTCACATGTATGCAACTTTTAAAATATCACATTCTATCACAGAAAAATAGGCAATAGATCAAGCAAATAATATCTTCAATTTCATTTAAGAATTCCCAAGAAAATGAAAATCCAGAATCTCTAAAAATAGCAGACTTTTACCTCTCCAAGTTCTTCATGGCTCTGTTCAGTGTAGGTAGTCTCCTTTAAAGGCTCAACAGGCTCAGGTTCGATATATGAGTCATCTTGTCTTTCTGATGTATCTGTGTCACTTTCTTCACTTTTCCCCATCACCTCATTATCAGACTCATCATGTTCTTGATCATTTTCTTTATCAGATTTATCAGAATACATATCTTGGTCCTTAAAATGTTGTCGTTCAATTTCACTATCATTTAACCTTAAGGGAAAGAATTTTTAGGAGGAAGAATAAACAATGTTAAGAATGCTCAATTCATAAATAATAATTATATATAACATTTATTGAGAATTTACTATGTGCCAGACAGTGTTCTAAGTGTTTTACATAGTGTTAATTCACTTAATCTTCAAAATAACCCTATGAGATAGGTACTATTATTATTCTCATTTTACAGATTAGTAAACAGAGGCATAGAAAAATTAAAAACCTGGAGAAATGCGAAAAGATGACACTCTGGGCTCTTTGCCTCTCTACCACTTGGGGCTAAAATCCTCCAAAATCAAAATTTTAGACTTCTTGTTAGACATTTCTCTTAGTTTTTCTAACAGCATCATTTGCACCAATCTCACTGTCACTTATGGTATGAAGAAAAAATGCAGGTCCAGATAATCAGATTCTCAACTGAACTCAAATAAATTATGACTTTCCACCTGTATATGAAGGTTTCCAAAGTCACCTCACGTGAGTCCAAGAAAAATATATGAAAATGGTAAATGATAAACAATTATATTAAATTCTATTCGTCTGAAAGGTTTAATCCTGAGCCAAAATCCACAGAGAATTAAAAATGAAAATTTCAGCTGAAGGAAATTAATCTATGGACTAAAATCAAGTAAGTTTTGCTTAATCTACCCTATTCTCACTTAAAGTGATTAGGGTAAATAATCTGTACAAAAGGGGGAAAGTCTTGGAAAGAAGTTCCAACAAATTCCCATTCCTCTATCAGTAGCCCACCCCATTCCATCCTATCTCATTCAGGCACCAGGTACTTGGGATTAAGATAAAGCTCCAGATCGTGGGTCTACAAAGAAATAACATAAAAGGTCAGGTAATGGAGATTTTAAAGAGAGTGGGGAAAAAAAAAACCTGGGCAACATAGTGAGACTATGTCTCAATAAATAAATAAATAGATAAGCCAGCCAGCCAGCCCAGTGTGGTAATACAGGCCTGTAGTTCTAGCTACTGGGCAGGGTGAGACTGCTTGAGCTCAGGAGAGATGCATTTGAGATGGCTTGAGCCCAGGAGTTACAGGTTACAGTGAGCTATGATTGTGCCACTGCACTGCAGCCTGGGCAACAGAGTGAGACCCTGGCTCTAAAAAATTTTTTAAAGTAATACAGAGAGAAAAAAAGAGAAACAGGCAAAAGGATAGGGAAGAAATGTCTAAATCAGGCTATATGAAGAAGAGGAGAATAGCAGTCTAACTTTGAGAAGAGCAACTTCAATGCTGATGAAAGTGGCTACAGAGCAGAAGCCAAGGGGTGGGGAAAGGGAGGAAATAGAAAAGTCTAACGTTTTTCCTGCAAAGCAACAAAAAGACCTGAATCTCAAGAAAATCTTTGCACTACTGCCCAGTTTCCTTGGACAAATGCTTTTTTAGTGTTAACTACAATAAATGCTTCAGGGAATAAAACCACAAATAGGATACAGTTCCATTCCAAATAGGATATAAACAAATTTCACAAATACCAGGTAGAGTAAGTCCAGTGCCATTACTAAGAACATGTTACTCTATAGAAAGACAGATTATGTCTCATAGTTGTAAGGTTTCACACTGATTTAATATTTGAGACTGATCTTGAAGAATATATAGACAAGAGAAAAGAGCAAGGAGTAGGAGGCAGAAATCATTCTTAATAGAAGGGACATCATGCACAGACAAGGTGAATAATTAGCATGGCTATATTTGGGAAAGATAAAGTAAATCATGTTGGCTGGAATGAAGGAAATACATTTCTACAACTGATTATAGCAGCTAAACAAATTTTAAGCCAGTTCTTAGGCCATATAATGGGAATATATGCAAATTTCAGTCCTAGTTACACTACTAAAATTTTAGGTCTGACAACTAATTTTGTGAGCAGTATGGTCTCTGAAACATTATCAATTCAGTGGCAATATATACTTACTGGAAGTTGTCACCACTGTGGAGATTGTTAGCACGTAGTAAGCCATAGAAAGTCACATGTGTGCTATCTGATGAAACGCTCAGGTCATGTTCCTTTCCTTCTCTGATCATTGTACGTTTAAGAAGACTAGAACATTTCAAAGCCAACTCCAAAGCATCCATCCAGCACCTTCCTAAAAGAACACAGATTCATAAGCAGTATAATTTTTAAAATTATGAAACTAGCATGCATCTTAACTTACCCTGTTACCACTATTTCTTTGAGAAACATGCACTGGAAAAGTTAATCTGAACATAACTTCTTGCTAGAATTTCTTTTTTTTTTTTTTTTTTTGAGACGGAGTCTTGCTCTGTCACCCAGGCTGGAGTGCAGTGGCGCAATCTCGGCTCACTGCAAGCTCCGCCTCCCGGGTTCACGCCATTCTCCTGCCTCAGCCTCTCCGAGTAGCTGGGACTACAGGCGCCCGCCACCGCGCCCGGCTAATTTTTTGTATTTTTAGTAGAGACGGGGTTTCACCATGGTCTCGATCTCCTGACCTCGTGATCCGCCCGCCTCGGCCTCCCAAAGTGCTGGGATTACAAGCGTGAGCCACCGCGCCCGGCCTAGAATTTCTTAATGAAATCTTTCAGTTTTTCAAATGCTTTTCACATACTAAGCAGCTAGAAACCACTGATAAATGAATAGTATATAGCATGCATTACAAAGTATACCCAATCTAAAATAAGCATACTTTATTTTTCAAATCTTAGAACATTAACATGCAGTATAATTTGAAGGTATCAAGCAAGGTACATAAAATATACTTGAGGATTTATGATTCCACTATAAACAAACTATCTGAAGTAACTGTTTTTGTTAATAGGAGGTCTATCCTCAAGAGTAAGATCCATTCTACTTGTATGTAAGAAACTTTTTAAGTCAGGAAAATGCCTATATAATGCTACCACTAACTGCCATATTAGTTAAGAGAAACATTAATAGTTTTATTTTTTAAATAAAAATTTAAAAGTGAATTAGCAGAAAACTTTTCATTTATATTTGTTTAGGGCTCTTAATTTTCATATATATCACTTCAAGATTTGCTGGGAATATCAGCCAAGTAAAGCATTTTCATATTGAAAGCTCATACCTATATTTTAATTCAAAAAAATCATCGACTGGGCACGGTGGCTCATGCTTGTAATCCCAGCACTTTGGGAAGCCAAGGCGGGTGGATCACGAGGTCAGGATATCGAGACCATCCTGGCTAACACAGTGAAACCCCATCTCTACTGAAAATACAAAAAAATTAGCCGGGCGTGGTGGCAGGTGCCTGTAGTCCCAGGCTGAGGCATGAGAATGGCGTGAACCCGGGAGGCGGAGCTTGCAGTGAGCCGAGATTGCACCACTGCACTCCAGCCTGGGCAACAGAGCGAGACTCCATCTCAAAAAAAAAAAAAAAATCATCTGAGGCCAGGTGTGGTGGCTCACGCCTGTAATCCCAGCACTTTTGGAGGCCGAGGCAAGCGAATCATGAGGTCAAGAGTGTGAGACCAGCCTGAGCAACATGGTGAAACCCCATCTCTACTAAAAATACAAAAATTAGCTGGGCGTGGTTGCGTGTGCCTGTAATCTCAGCTACTCGGGAGGCTGAGGCAGGAGAATTGCTTGTACCAGGGAGTCAGAGGTTGCAGTGAGCCGAGATCGTGCCACTGCACTCCAGCCTGGCAACAGAGTGAGACTCCATTTCAAAAAAACAAAAACAAAACAAAATCAGATAAAAGTAAACTTTGGAAGGTTACAAGATTCCTTATACCAACCTTGTCTAAACTACGAAACATGAAAGCATGAAAGTGAGGACAAAATCCGTTATTAAGATTTTAAAGTTACCTTGATATCATTTAAGTTTTTCTCTCCCCATATTTGCTTCATGAATTAAGTGTTAAAGGAAGAATAAAAAACGTTGTATTCGAATGTCTTATGTAAAAAAAAAAAAAACCAAAACAATGTATATGTCTCATAAATGGTAACATTTAGTAGTAAAATATAAAAAGTATTAAATGTATCTTTAAGAGTACCATAAAGACCACTAACAAATAAAAAGGTGTTAATATGTCCATGGAGGATGAAGAAGAAAACTCCGAACTGCTAACTCATCAGTAAATCACACAATGATTCCTTTCTATCAGATTTTTGTCTATTATGTTACTCATATATTTAGCATTCAAAACAATTTATGATTACCATGCTTCTGCTGCAAATGCCATACTAAAAATATATTTCCCCAGAATAATACAAAGTGGCGTTAAAAAAACTCTTAAAAATGAAGACCAAAATCCAATCCATCAAAAACTATACTTACCATCTGACTCTGAAGTAGCTCGGATGATCAAATAACTGCTAGGTAAGGGTTGAGTAATGGATCCAACCGCTTCACCTTTTGGACCCTTAGTAACAAAATAAACAAAATAAATGGTATAGAGTAAGTATTATGAGATCTCAGCTTTATACTATCCAATATTATCTGTAATAATCTAAATCAGGTATGGATTATAATCTAAAAGCAAACAAGCTTAAATTTCACCGTTCTTGAGAACGCAAACGTTAAGTATTAAGAAAAAGTTTCTAACAAATATATCTCCTTAGCAGAAAACTGAACAAATGAATTATCACTTAAATATTATCTCTACATATTGCTTACATACTAAAGAGAACCTAAAGTTTACCATATTAAACCAAATTTTAACTTAACAATGTCCATCCCATGGATACAACTAATGAGATAAGAAATACTAAATTTCTAGAAGGCTAAAGAAAGCATGTGGAAATAGAATTATAATTCAAAAAAAAGAGAAATGAATTTTAACTGGGTCTAGGAAAAATAAATCTCCACTTTATAACCAATGACACATGCCTGTTTTTAAACACCAACTATATAAGCTGATTTTATTTTTCCAGAAACATGAAAAAGAAATTCTGTTGTTGTTGTTGGCTAGGGTTGTTTGTTTTAGAAGTATATAATACCAACACTAATTAGTATCACCAATGCTAAACTTAGGTAGACACGAATCTGGAAAGGAAACTAAGTATTGAATTTAAAGTATAATTTTGATACAAAAGCTTAATTTTTAAGTTGTTTTCAAAGGTTCTTTAAAGTTATCAGGTCAAAAAACAAAATAAATTTCCAAAAAGCATAAAACATTAGAAAGTAAAGATGTAGTTTCAAAATGAAAACAGAAAAAAAATTAATATGGCTTTAACAAATACCGTAATATTCTGCATTTTCAAATAGCTTTACAATTTATGGGCCAGTTCCTAAAACCAGTATATAGTGGGACATGGAATCAGACTGCCTGGGTTTCAATCATGGCTCCGTGCTAGAAAAACAGGGTTCAATCTCTTTATGTGTACAATGGGAAGAAACTGTATCCTCCTTATAGGTATGAGAATAAATGATTTCATGGAAAATACTCAAGTACCTGACACAAAGAACTCATAGCTGTTACTATTTCTTAATCACAAACACTGGCTTCTAAAATATTTAAACAATATCCTAAGTAGGTTTTGCTTGTGGGAAGTATTTATATAATTATACAGATTTCTCTTTTCTTCCAATATTAAGAATTAAATATTATAAATTTGACATTAAAATCATTAATGGCTAAAAAATTTATTTTAATGCTTGCAATTCCTAAGAGTAGTAGAATACTATATATATATATATATATATATACACACGTATATGTGTGTATATATAGTATTTTTGTATATGTGTATATATGGTATTTATATACATATGTTTATATATATATTTTTTGTTTAAAAAGGTTTTGAAAGTCATTTTCTCCACTTGAGAATCGCTTAATATATAAATGTCAGAGGTTCAGGGGGTTAAATTCTTTCTCCTGCAAGAAGCACCTAATCTCAGAATGGAACTAACTCGGTAATCCCAAATTTATTCTCGCTGTGACTCCAGACTACTGAAATAAAGATTAAAAAGTCCAAATCTTTTCCTAGGTGTATGTGTATTATGTTATTAAGCAATACCCTCCCCGCCCAAGAAAAAAGGATTAAGCTACTTTTAGTTAACCGTAATCTCAATTAGGTGGTTTCCCCTAAAGGAGAAATTCTAACTTCTTTATTCTATGATAACTGGCCTTCTTAGAAACTAAAGCAATGATCATTTTGTAAAAACTTAAACTAGGCTAGGCATGGTGGCTCACATTTGTAATCCCAGCACTTTGGGAGGCTGAGACAGGAGGGCCCAGGAATTCAAGACCAGCCTGGGCAACACAGAAAGACCCCATCTCTACAAAAAATGTTTTAAAAAATTAGCTGAGCATGGTGGTACATGCCTGTGGTCCTAGCTACCTGGGGGGCTGCGGTGGCAGAACTGCTTAAGCACAGGAGGTTGAGGCTGCAGTGAGCAATGATCATGCCACTGCAGTCCAGCCTAGGTGACAGTAAAACCTTGCCTAAAAAACACATACATACACAAAACCACTTAAACTTGATTCATTTATTCAGTTAGTATAATGCTTTTTTTGTTTGTTTTTTTTTGAGACAGGGTCTTGCTCTGTTGCCCAGGCTGAAGTGCAGTGGCATGCTCATGGCTCACTGTAGCCTCCTAGACCTCCCAAGCTTAAGTGATCCTCCCACTGCAGACTCCTGAATAGCTGGGACTACAGGTACATGCCACCATACTCGGCTAATTTTTGTATTTTTTGTAGAGACGGGGTTTCACTATGTTGCCCAGGCTGGTCTCAAACTCCTGAGCTCAAGCGATCCAACTGCCCTGGCCTACCAAAGTGCTGGGATTACAGGAATGAGCCACTGCACCCAGCCACAGTAATGCTTTTCAGTTATAAAAAACATTAATGCTTCATCTTTAAAGAAACCTGCCTCTTTCTCAAGAGTAAGTAATTAAAAAGAAAATTTTTTTTTGAGTAAGTAAGATTGCTTCTGCTTATAGGCTTCCCATCACACCTTTACATCACTACAGGAAAGACCACAAAAATAAATGGCAGTTTCTGTTCCAGGGAATCCTACTTACCATTCTGACAAAGAGAAAAATAACAGGGGGGTGGGGGAGGGGGGGCAGGTGGGTGGGAAAAAAAAACCAACAACAATAAATATAATACAATGTTACAAAGCCGAGTTAGTAATTACAAACGGAAAAAAACATAGTACAAATTGAATCCCCAAGGGCAAAAGAGATAAAAAGATGCAATATAAAAAGACCTCAAAGGTAAAGCTTTTTGGTGCACATTTTGTTGTGGATAGAGGCAGAATGGGAAATAACGCACTGGAAAGCGGAACAGATTTACAAGTCCTGGCAGAGGACTAAACTCATTTGATTGATGTGTCTCAGTTCTATTCATGGATTATCATCTTTACCTTTCACCTATATAACAAGGGCTTACATACCTTCACTGCCCAAATAGATTGCTCCAAAGGATGGAAAAGTTTGAAACAAAAGCCATCCTTTTTTGATGGACGTTCAATGATTTCACAGGCATTCAGAAGAACTGTTCCTACCCACTGACCATTTTTTTGGGTTTTATAGATCAGTAGCACCCCAGGTTTCAACACACACCATAACTTGGTCCAGCTCTTTAGAGTACCACGAATCTACAGAAAGATAAATTTATTTTAAAAAGGAAGATCTGTTCTCCAAGGTCCAAACTAAATAACTGCAAATAAGATGTTTTAATCTAAAATTTCCATAACATGTACACTTTAAATATTTTATTTAAAAGCTACTACATGGCAAGCACAGCAAACAGACATGACAATGACATGGCTCTTGTTTCTAAGAAACTTAAATTTTAGTGGGAGACAGGCCAACAGTTTCAAAGTAGTGCAATAAGTAGGATAATTTTCCTAATCTCCCTGACCAGGTCACAGGCCATTAAAATATACTTTCCTAGTATTGATATTCTTCTTTTTGTAACATTGATCACGGCTGTAATCTTATTTGTGTGTATATGATGATTCTGCTTAAAACAATTTTTCCCCTTCACCACATCAACAGTGCTGAAAACACTGCTGGCACACACTAGGCATTCCCTAAGTATTTGGTGAGTGGTAGGAAGAGAAAATAACTTCCTCCTAGCCCCTAAAATTACCTTATTCAAATTACTTTGTTCCTAGTAATTACATAAAGTATGCCATTTAAATTTATTGGAGGATATTTTAAAATCAAGTTACATGAATCCCTATACTCTCATAAAATGTTCTTCATCCTAGGGTTTAATGCTATGTCAATAGTAAGTCTAAAACTACTTTTTCTATAAATTTCTATTTCCATCATCTACTAAAACTGTTTCTATGCAATTCAGTGAATTCACAATAGTGAAAGGATGTTAATATTTAGATCAAAAATAAGAATTATACTTTTATTTACTGTAAAACATCTGTTATTTCAATGCACCTACATGAAGTACGAAATAATACAGGATTCCCTAATCCCCCAAATAGGCATATCACAGTAACTCTCAACAAGAAACATTTAGAAAGAAGGAGTTTGGAGCCAGGCATGAAGAAAAGAGAAAATCTAAGATATGTGTACATGTAAAAGAACGGTAAGACAAGAGAGGCGAAAGGAAGATAGGTACCCTGAAATAACATTTTGGATCATGGAGATTCAACAGAACACGGAGGACAAATTATTAGAAGGAAGGTAAGGCATAGAAAGTCAGCCAGGCAATGTGTTGGGGACTTAACAGACGGCAGCTTTAACTCTGAAAAACCTAAGTGAGATCTTGAGCTAATGCACTTCTAAGTAGAGTCAAAACAAGTTGGAAGGTGTTATTAGCACAAGATCAAAAACCCTAGAATTAGTTAACTGAACTGTCAGGGAAACTATCACTAGACTCTCATTTTAGTGAGGGGAGTCCTGTGACAGATTTCATAAGGATTATGAGGTCAGAGGCTTTAGTAAGTCTTGGCAAAAGTGGAAAGCTTTCAGGGTTGGGGTGATTCTCAGGTACAAGCCAAGTACTAAAATTTTCTGTGAGTCAGAGTCCTACGAGATCACTCTTAAACTTAGGATTCCTACAGCTGTCTTTCAAATAAGAATGAGAAAGAGGATAGAGTAAACAGGATGAAAGAAAAGGAAATAAAAATAACCAGAGGCCAAAAGAATAGGGTCTGGAAACAGCAATGTGTACTTGTCTGATAATTAATAATTTTCATTTTTTAAAAATGTATTATGTATCCAACTGATTATTTTAAAATAGCTTTTATATTAAGTTTGTCTCATCTTTTCAATGATATACCAAGTATACGGTAATACTTAATAATTGGAATAGCAAGCAACGTATTTTTTACAGCATATTGTATTAGACAACATATCACACAAACCAAAAAGCTTTTTTAAAAGAACTGCTATACTGTATGTAATTGATGCTATTGTTAAGAGAGACATTAAGATTCCTTCTCTTCATTAAGATAGGAACACAGAACCTCCAGGAATACAATAATAGTTTCTTTGCCAGTGAAAAACAATCATTTTAGGAGTTGTTTTTGTCTTGTAGGCTTTAGGTATACTCCAGGCTTTTCCATTCCAGTAGGTAAACGTCCAGCAATCTGAATTCATGATTCAAACACACTGACCTTTAACCAGTCAGCCATAACAATAACAGAAGGATCTGTGATTGTACTGAGCAGCTCCTTTGTGGCTCTTTTCTTTTCTTCTCGGTAATTTTTCTTTTGTACCTATTTTATAGAAATAATAGAAAAGCTAAAAACAACAGAAATGAGCAATTTATTTTAAGTTCAGGGGTACAAATGCAGGTTTGTTATATAGGTAAACCTGTGTCATGGGGGTTTGTTGTATATATTTTATCACTCAGGTATTAAGCCTAGTACCCATTAGTTACTTTTCCTGATCCTCTCCCTCCTCCCACCCTCACCCTCTGAAAGGCTCCAGGGTGTGTTGTTTCCCTCTGTGTGTCCATGTGTTCTCATCATTTTGCTTCCACTTCTAAGTGAGAACATGCAGTATTGGTTTCTGAGTTAGTATGCTAAGGATAATGCCCTCCAGCTCCATCCATGTCTCTGTAAAAGACATGTTGTCATTCTTTATTATGGCTACATAGTATTCCATGGTGTACCACGTTTTCTTTATCCAGTCTCTCACTGATGGGCATTTAGGTTGATTCCATGTCTTTGCTATTGTGAACAGTGCTGCAATGAACATACACATGCATGTGTCTTTATAACAGAATGATTACATTCCCTAGCGTATATACCCAGTAATGGGATTGCTAGGTCGAATGGTAGTTCTGTCCTTAGGTCTTTATGGAATCACCACACTGTCTTTTATCCTAATCTAGTATTCTAAAGAGGTTTAGAATTTCATACTATAATGGTGGGAGTATAAAAGTCTAAACCAGTTTAGAATTCCAGAATGTTTTTATTTTTTTTTAATTTTTTTTTTTTAGAATTCCAGAATCTTACAATAAAAATACTATATTTTTTTTTGAGCAGGAGTTAGTCTTAGACACGAAGGTTAGAATCTAGTTTTTCTGATCACTAGTCCAGTTCTACATATCTTTTAAATAATTTTACCTTTTTTTTTTTGTTTTTTTTTTTTGAGATAGTCTCACTCTGTAACCCAGGCTGGAGTGCAGTGGCGGAATCTCAGCTCACTACAACCTCCACCTCCTGGGTTAAAGCAATTCTTGTGCCTCAGCCTCCCAAGCAGCTGGGATTACAGGCATATGCCACCATGCCCGGCTAAGTTTTGTATCTTTTGTAGAGATGGGGTTTCACTATGTTGGCCAGAATGGTCTTGAATTCCTGGCCTCAAGTGATCCACCCGCCTCTCAAAGTGCTGGGATTACAGGCGTGAGCCACCACACCTGGCCAATTTTACCTCTTTTTAATTACACAATCCATTAACACAGCCTCACAATAAAAATTTCAAACATAAAGCTAGAAGCCATTTTTATTATACCCCCATCCTATTCCAATCCTCTGAATTGATGACTGTTAACCTTCTGGAAAACACTGTCTTTTCAGACCTTTTCTAAGTAACAACCTATAGAAACATGTAGATTTTGTGTTTAGCATGCAAAAAGTTTCCCCAAGAAACATTTTTTGAAGAGTATTCATGTCTGTATCATTCTCATTATTTTAAATGTTACATAGGATTCCTACTGCAAATTAAAATAATAAGAGCACTAACACTGAGGGCATTCTGTGAATCAGCCACAGTTCTAAGCACTTTACTTGTATTATCATTACCTCATTTAATCCTCACAACAACCTTGTGAAGTAGAAGTATTATTATCCTTATTTTACAGACAAGAAAACTGAGGCAGAGACAGTAACCTGCTCAGAATCACACATTTAATAAATTGTAGAGTCAGGATTCAAACAGGGGCAGATTAGCTCCCAAAGCTATTCTTTTAACCACTGGCCCATACTGCTTCTATAATATTTGTTAATATATTCTCTTACTCATAGAAACCTTCTCTGTTACCAATTTTTTCAGATAACAAAGAATGCCACAACTGTTTGCAACCGGAAGTTTTGCTCTCTTTCCCAATACTAATACGTAAGTTATAAATAATTAAGAAACCATAACTATAAAATTAAGTTATCCAAAATATCAAAGTTTCACTTTCATGAGTTAATTCTGATAATTTGGGGAATCAGCAGTGGACTAATGAGGTCTTATTGTTGCTTTGTTATAATTTGGATGAGAGAAGAGTGATGATAACCTATTAGTGACTACATTTTTAAAAACTAACAAAATCTTCCACCAGAAAAGTTGCATTTAATGATAAACAGACTAGACATAATACAATTTTAATAATTCTATACCCCCAAAACTTTAGATTTTGGTCTTTATTAATCTATCTGATTTAATATGGGATGCAAATACAAATATATATAGGACCAGGCATGGAACACAAATGGTAAAATAGACTAGTCAGGAACCAGAGCCAGTAGAAAAGCATGTGTTTCTTAAGCTCCAGATTCTATGGCCACTCAGGAAGGTAAGCCCAGTGCTACATATTTCTCAGAGAAATTGGAAATCTGGACTTTTAATCAACTGTTGGGTCAAAATTTTAAAACATTATGCAGGTCAAGTTCAAGCCATGACCCAGGAGTTAGCAATCTCTAATTTCAATGGGTGCCAGAGTTCCCATTAGGAATTCCACAACATAGTGATGATATACCTAGTTTGGATACAGCTGTGTAGAGATAATAAGTCCTCAGCCTCTGCAGTTGCCATTTGAGGCCTGAAGCAGTCTGCTCTGTGACAGTCATCAATCAGTCATATCAGTTGACCACAGTGTACCATACAAATATTAACATTTTCTATGTGTGCCTGCCTGTCTGTACCACTGGATGTTTTTTCTTTCTTTAGGAACACATATATGTATTTATCTTATTAGTCTACTTCCAAACACACATGCAAAGCACAATGTAAATTACCTTTCAGAAATAACTGGAAACTAACCTTAAGAGATTCTTTTTTTGTGAGTTTGCTTGAAGTTGAACTGTCCTTCTCTGAGCCATTATAAAGTTTAGATTCAGACTGAAATCATACAGAAACAGAAGAGAAATAATTAAATCCTTCAGGTTTTCTACACGTCGCATAAAAATTAATGTTAAAACTATGTGACATTTTTCTCATTTATTGCTATGATTTAAGCAAATGTCAATTTTCAAATAGAATTTTTCCCTGTCTTTAAAAATGAATCCATGTTAAATCCATAAATATAAAAAGTTAAAACTAATCAGTATACAAACCTACAATGTGAAGTTAAATAAGATCATCTGTACATTTTACATCCTGTTTTTTTAAGAGTATTTCTAAGAACATATATAATTATTTAGTTATTCTTAGGACAAAAGTAGCCAAAGCAATGTTATCCTTTAACAGTTGAAATATTCTAAAAACAAACAAACAAAAAGACACAAATTCTAACAAGCTGATGCACATATTGCCCCACTTCTACTCCTCCTTCAATAGGAAGAAATATAAACACCTTTAGAAACTAGTATTAAGCCATTCTATCTAATCTGTACAGCGTGTAAACACCAATATTTCTAGGATCTACTACTTCCTACCTATCGAGTGAGTAGGATTTCCTCACTAAATTATTCATGTCTTAAATTTCTTTCCAGACTTTGTTTATACTTCACATTTTTATTTAATCTTCACAAGAATCTTGAAAAAGAGGCACAACAGATTGTTTTATCTCCATTTTACAAATCATGAAAGGGAGGCTCAGGAAGGTTGATTTTCCAAACTAACAATCATTAACAGTGCGGAGATCAGAACTCAGGTTTCCTAATGCAATGCTTGTTTAAAGAGACCACATAGGTTTACCAGAGTAGAAAAGCACAAAAGTTAAAAGCTCTATTTATTTTGGAAAAACAAAATTAAACATACTCCTTCAATGTCCAGAAGTTTTATTTTTAACTATTGTTAGACATAGGAGAAGGCACTAAAGTTCTTAGCAGTACTCCTAAGCAGTGCCAAGAAAGTATACAGAACTTGATCCAAATGGTGGCTTTCAAATGTTGAGCGGCCAGATGTGCATACTATCACTAGATATCATCGAGGATACACACCTTTGTATACAACTCCCTCAATTTTGAGATTAATAAGAACAGATAACACATTTATTTGTCAATGATACCCAGTGTGTATCACCCGAAGAAAAGAAATAACTTAGTAAATATCTAATGAATTAATAAAATGAAAATAAAATAGGTACTTGCAGCTCATTTCTCTCATCTCTCCTAAAAACACTTCTGCTACTTGGTTTGAAAGATGGGCTATTAAGGTGATGGTATTAACTGGCTGAACCAGAAGGGAAATGCAAACAATACTCAATGTAGAAATCAATCTAGTTAAACTTTTGGGAAAGTTACTCCTTTAAGAACTGGAGTTGAAACATCACATTAATTACTCCAATGATGATGGCATATATTGTGATACCAAAACAATTTCATAACATTCCTCAAGCCAAACAGGTTTCTGTCTTCTCCTTGGCCCTGGGAACACAAAATGCCATGGCTATTGTCAAAGGAATATGATGGCTTAAAATTATTAGGAGATTCTACTTCCCACAACTTAATAGGACAATATTTATAGTAGTGTACTTTTTAGAAACTATTAAATAAAAAATACTAATAGTATTAGCTTAAAAGTTAATGAACATTCATGGTTGTTTACTATTTACCAAGTACAGTTAACTCTTGAACAACACAGGTATGAACTGCGTGGGTCCATTTATAGGCAGATTGTTTTTCTACAGAAGTTACACTGAGTGTACCTGCCTTTCTTGCTTCCCCTACCACCTCCTCCGCCTCTTCTGCCTCTGCTACCTGAGACAGCAAGACTAACTCTTCCTTGTCAGTCTACTCAATGTGAAGATAACAAAGACAGACCTTTCTGATGATCCACTTGCACTTAATAAATAGTAAATATATTTTCTCTTATGATTTTTTAAATAACATATTCTTTCCTCTAGCTTACTTTATTCTAAGAATACAGTATACAATACATACACAAAATATGTGTTAATTGACTGTTATCAGTAAGGCTTCTGGTCAACAGTACACAATTATAGTAGTTAAGTTTTTAGGGAGTCAAAAGTTATACGCAGATTTTTATATGCACAGGGGAGAGCAGGGTCAGTGCCCTTAACTTTCATGTTGTTCAAGGATCAACTATATATATTAAATATTTATATACTCAAAGCAAACTTAGGAGATAGTAGTTGTATCCCTCTTTTACTAATCAGGACACTAAAACTAACAGATTATGTATCTTTCCAAAATCACAAAGCTACAAAGTGGATGAGCTGGGGATTTGTAACCTAGTCTAATTCCCAGCTTCATGTTCTTAGTTATCTCACTATATTAATTTCTTATCTTTTAAAACTGTTCATATGGTATCTTAAAGTCAAGATCTATCTTTATGAACAAGGAGAAATCTGTGGCCAGGCGTGGTGACTCATGCTGGTAATCTCAGCACTTCGGGAGGCTAAGGCAGGAGGACTGCTTGAACCCAGGAGTTCAAAACCAGCCTGGGCAACACGGTGAGACACGATCTCTATGAAAAATATAAAAATTAGCTGGGCATAGTGGCGTGTCCCTGTAGTCCCAGCTATTCGGGAGGTTGAGGCAGGAGAATCACCCAAGCCTAGGAGTTTGAAGCTGCAGTGAGCAGTGATTCCACCACTGCACTCCAGCCTAGATGATAAAGTGAGACCTTGTCTTAAAAAAAATCAAATTTGTTTCCCTAACAATTCTATATGATAAGCTCTAGCGTGGTTATTCCTAAAAGATTACTGTACATAGGGGACCGGCAGGCCAGAAGTGTGTCACATGAGCTTGGGAAACTGACCTCAAGGAATCTTTAACTCACATATCTCAAGGAATCTCTGCCATAACGTGCAGTCTAGTTCTGCAATACAAAAAGGAATGATCAAGTTCCACAGTCTTTTCTAAATTACTACCTCGGTTTTCTGAATCAAAACACCTTTCAAATGCCAAAAATGTAAATGATTTTTTTGTTGGGGATATTTTACTAAACTGAGTTTCCCTTCCTTCATAAATTTTATTGACCACTCTCCTAATGATGACCATCAAGATAGGCAGGTTTAATGTATATTACTGCTTGCCTCTTTGTTAAATGGCATTAGAATGCTTAGCATGTTTTATATTTTTACTTCTTTCCTTCTCTTTTTCTTCTTTCTTTTCCCCTTTAACTGCTGTCCCCTTATAGGCTCTGTGACTTGGAGAAGTTAATTTAATCTGTCAGTCTTAGTTTCTTCATCTGTAAAATGAAGATACTACTACTAATTTATAGGGTTGCTTTGAGGGTTAAATGATACTTAAAGTGTTTAACTTAATACTTGGTAATATATTGTTTCAGGTTTATGACTATATCTCAGATTGCGGGTGCTATCAAAAATCTGACCTTTAGAGATTTAAATAATGGGGCATTTATTTATGAAAATACTTTGCAATTTGCTTTGAAAATTACAAAATGCTACAGATACAAGGAACAACAAGGATAATGATAAGTTACTGTGATCACATCAGACATTTTGGTTTAGAAAGGTTTGTTAACTAACCAGGTAAATGTATATTTTAAAGCAAATAATAGATGATTTAGCAAACCTACAAGGCAAATAGTTAAATGGTTGAAAAATCAACTTAAAGAGATGTGAGCTCAAAAACTCCTTATCCTTTTAACAGAATTCCTTTTATCCCACTAGACACATTAGTTATGTTGTAATTCCTTTTGTTGAGATGGATAATTAAAAATTCATTTTAAAATGCTACTTTGGGATAATCTGATTAACCGACATTTCCAATTCACTCATTCATACAATGAAAAGGCCTAGGAAAAGGTGCATGAGAAAGAGGACCTGCCTTACTTTATTTTTTGAGACAGGTCTCACTCTGTCACCCAGTCTGGAGTGCAGTGGTGTGATCATAGCTCACTGCAGCCTCCAACTCCTGGGCTCAAGTGATCCTCCCACCTTAGCTTCCCAAGTAGCTGGGACCACAGGAACATGCCACCACGTCTGGCTAATTTTTTGATTTGTAGAGTCAAGGCCTCGCTAGGTTGCCCAGGCTGGTCTCGAACTCCTGGGCTCACGCAATCCTCCCACCTCAGCCTCCCAAAATGCCGGGATTACAGGCATAAGCCACTGTGCCGAGCTCCTTTATTTTTAAATAATGTCTTGGGGATGAGGCAGGTGTAATTCATTGTGTTAATCAGGCTCAATTATGAATTTTAAGGAATAACATTTAACCTAAAATCCTGTGACCAAAATGAGAGTATTCATATTTTTTGCATCAAGTTGGGAAAAGTTAAAATTGTTTGATGTTCTCAGTTACACAACTCAATCATGAAAGGAATAATAAATCTTGTTTTCCAAAATTACTCAGATAAGAATAAAAATCTTCAGAATTCCACAAGTATGAGGTTTAATGATAAATGTATAAATTTTATGACTGTTCTGAAAAACAAGAGAGTTGGTTGCATGCTCATATATATACACAAATTTATATATTTGAGACAAGGTCTCACTTTGTCTCTCAGGCCAGAGTGCAGTGGCACAAACACGGCTCACTTGCAGCGTCAACCTCCTGGGCTCAAGCATCTCCTGCCTTAGCCCCCCCAGGTAGCTGGGATCACAGGCATGTGCCACCACACCCAGCTAATTTTTGTATTTTTTGTAGAGACAGGGTCTTGTCATGTCCAGGGTGGTCTTAAACTCCTGAGCTTAAGCAATCTTCCCATCTCAGCCTCCCCAAGTGCTGGGATTATGGGCATGAAACACTGCACCCAGCCGAATGTTAAAATATTTAAAGACAATGTAGCAACTATAGACATCTTAAGCTAACAGAATAAACTAAGATTAAATCTAAATTATGAGAAAATCAGTAAGTTTCAGCTCTTGGAAAATAATATGATGAGCATAATTTTATTTATATACCAAATAGTTATGTTAAGAATCCCATTCATTCACTCTAATGCTTTATTCATAAGAAAATAAATTCTTAACTATCTACTGTTAACCAGCTACTTTGTCAGGTACTTTCTGCACCACAATCTGGGAGGTAAGCATCTTACCTCCCTTGAACAAAAAAGAAAACTGAAGCCACTGTGAATTCTAGTTTTAAGACTTACTATTTTGAGTCTTGGGGAATTAATTTGTCTGAGCCTCAGTTTGTTCATTCATAAAATGGAGCCAATAATACCTGTCTTCTAGTATTGTTATGAATGTTAAAATGGCCCAAGTAAACTCTCAACAAAAAGTAGTTATTACGTTGGGCATGACGGCAATGTGCCTGCAGTCCCAGCTACTTGGGAGGCTGAGGTGGGAGGACTGATTGAGCCCAGGGGTTCGAATCCAGTTTGGGCAATATAGTGAGGCCCTCATCTCTTAAAAAAAAAAAAAAAAAAAAGTATCTATTAATGGCCGGGCACGGTGGCTCACGCCTGTAATCCCAGCACTCTGGGAGGCCGAGGCAGGCGGATCACAAGGTCAAGAGATCGAGACCATCCTGGCTAACACAGTGAAACCCCGTGACTACTAAAAATACAAAAAAATTAGCCAGCTGTGGTGGCGGGCGCCTGTAGTCCCAGCTACTCGGGAGGCTGAGGCAGGAGAATGGTGTGAACCTAGAAGGCGGAGCTTGCAGTGAGCCGAGATCACACCACTGCACTCCAGCCTGGGTGACAGAGCAAGACTCCGTCTCAAAAAAACAAAAAAAGTAGCTATTAATATCATTGTAACTAGCAGCTAAAAACTTATAGGTAATAGGAGAGTCAAGATTCAAATTGACTCTTCACTTTAAAGCAGTGCTGTCCAGTAGAACGTTCTAAATGACAGACATCCTATATCTGAGCTGTCCAGTGTGGCAGTCACTAGCCATATGTGGTTACCGAGCATTTGAGGTGTGGCTAGTATAATTGAGGAGCTGGATTTCTAATTTTATTTAATTTTAATTAATTTAAAGATCCACGTATGACTAGATGCTACTGTACCCAAAGCATAGTTCTAAAGCTTGTGGGTTCCCCCCTGCCCCATTAAGGCACACAGCTTCATCTAAGGTATGCAAAGTTCCTTTTCAGGCCTCCCCCCTTAAAGGGTACATATAAATGGCAAATAGGTAGCTGTGGTATGTAGGTCTTTGTGTTCAGGTGTTTAGGCTTTTGAGTAGGAATACCATTATACCATGTATTCACCAATTCTGGTATTAATTGCTTGAAAATAGGTCTATTTAAAAAAAAAAAAACTCTAAATCTCATTGTATTTCTAGCTGTGGCAGACCTAAGATAAATTATTTCCTACTTTCTTTAATAATACAGATCATGTAAAATGATTGACAGGGCTCAAAACTCACTACCCCCAAAATATAGGGGCATACTGACTCTTTTAAGCTGAAGGAAACTGAGAAAACTTGAAAAGCAGAAAGGTCACTCTCTGACCTTCTGCCTTTCTGCTCTGAAGCAGGCCACAATATAATTCTCTGACCTTCCCCTGAAGCAGGTGCTCTACCTATCCTTAGAAGAATCCAAACACACAGAGATACCAAGAAGAAGCTGAACAAATAGGCCTTGTTAAATTCCCCTCAGTGTATTAGCATCATATAATACTCCCCAACCTTTGTCCAATCATACTTCTGTGACTGTCTGCTCTTCATCAAACCAAAGCATAAAAATACACAGATTTCCCTGTTCTTTTGGGTCTTCATTTCTGAAAGCTCCTGTGTCACACAGAACTTATATTAAATAAATGTGTATGCTTTTCTCTTGCTCATCTTTCTTTTGTTATGGGGATTTCAGCCATGAGCCTTGCAATGGAGAAAGAAATATTTTCTCCCATTGGTGATCCAGGCATTTCTCATATATGTTATATAAATACAAAGTACCTTTAAACTTCTAGCCTAAGTACTTTACACTAATACGACAGATGAACTTTTGTGTAATCTATACATGAAAAGTGGGAATAATATTTGTGTAAAATCATACATAAAAACGTACTGTGCAATCCTCTCAACCACTCTCAAGAACAGGAGCAAAAAATGTGGGTTGTAAGAGCAAACCAAACTGCTGAGAATAACAGAGAATTCAGTCTTTAGAAACAGTTATCTTACAGTCATTGAAGTTTGATTCCATAAACATAAAAGCTCCCCTGCTACTATATCTTACCAGAAAAAACAGCCAAAAGTTGAATCCCTTCACAAATTATAGAAAATCTAGTGAACTATAAACCCATAGGGAAACTGGTTACTGCATCACATGGTGTTTCTCAAATCTGAATTTTCTTAAAGAAAAAAATGCTTAACAGGCCTAAGAATGTGTCTAAGTATCCCAGTTTCAGAAATACTGATTCATAAACTATGTCTTATTCTAAGAAAATGTCTTTCAACAGTAGGCAATTACTACTGCAAAGATCTGGCTTTTAACTGGTAAAATATATGTATTTTGATTGCCATCTGAATGAACTCAAAACACTTAAGAATTTTTTTTTAAAGCCATAAACTCTGAGAATATATCTGAATGCAATCCTCAGACTCAAGTTTGAGAAGTGCTGCTATAGCAGAGATACCAGAAACAGTATTACTCTGGCAGGAAAACTGGTTACCAATCAGCTGTATTTCTGAGTAACCAACAATACTTAATTAGCCCCAATGGAACTTCACTCTTTTAATACACACTACATGGTTTAGATGTATCAACATAAAAATATCATGTAAAAGCTTCATAGGATTTCAGTGTTAGTTCCTTCATCTCAAATATTATGGAAATGTCATAATCATGTATTTGCTTATATATGCTTACCTTGCTCTTTGACATAGAAAGTGAAGATTCATCTTTATTTTGAGAAATATCTTCCTTCCCTCTTTCAAAACCTTAAAAAAATAGTCAGTATATCAGTATTACTACTTTTGAACATGTATAATAAGTCGTTCATTTTCAAATATAGGCTATATTTGATATAAATCAGTGCAGGAAGCCTGTACATACAGCTTTAAACTATTAAAGATCTCTAAAAGGTCATATCTAGTATAATCCTTAGAATTAAGGCTTAGAAACAATGAAGTATTTCCCTGAACCCACCAGCATCGTGAAATATCTATTTTCTTTGCTCCTGCAGAATTTTGCATAAATTCAGTGCTCATATAGCTTTTATTCTAGTGAGCTGGTTTCCAGCAATGAATTCTAACTCACGGAACCAACCCAACATACTTTTCATACCTCTGGTCAAAATGGAAAACAATTTCAGACGAGTTGATGAAAGACTGGGGAAATAAATCCGGATTGACTTTTTAAAAATCTTATAATGTGCGTATGGTGAGAATTAGATGAAGATACATACAAAGCACTTAGCATAGTGTTTTTGCACATAGCATACATTCAATTAATGTTCACCTTTATTATCATCATTTTCTATTCTTATTCTAAAAGGATGAATCTAAAATACAAGAGTGCAGTGGGACAAACATGCATATACTCCTGCAATCATATAACACTTTAATATAGCACTATGCCTAAAGCAATTAACAAATTACTATTATAATTGTACAATTATATTGAGACTTGTGTGGCAGGTATAAAAGGAGCAGTACACATTTTAATTTTAATGAGGTTTTTCTACTTTTGAGGACAGGTACTATTAACTCTTCCCTATAATTATTTGTTCAGAGTCCAATAAAAGCCTACATTAAAAAATATGTATAATCATTCATAAAGCAGCATTTTTTAAAAAGTCAAGTAGTACCAGTACCTAAAGTATTTTAAAATCACTTCTAGCACATCAAGGATAATACCATTGATTCTGTATTTGGTTTATTAATGTAACAGCTAAAAAAACTGTTCCATTTTCTTAATCCAGATATTTTACTGAAAATTTTATATGATATAAAAAAGGGATCTTTTTTCCCTCTGTGGTAAGAAAAAAGATCACCCAATCTCAATACTAAAAATAAAATGTAAAAAAAAAAATGAAACTTTCATAAATGCAACATGGAATTTTAAATGAAACTAGTTAGTGATTTCGGGTAGTGGTCTCTTCCAACTATCCTCCCCACTCCTACAATGAGACAGAAACCTACATCCCTATTAGAATGCTTAAAATTAAAAGGACTAACACCATCCAGGTACAGGTGAAAACATGGAGCAACTGAAACTCTGTTCACTACTGGTGAGAACACAAAGTGGCATAACAACTTCGAAAAACTACTTGACTGTATCTATTAAAGTTAAATGTACACACATTCTAACACAGAGGAATTCTAATCCTAGACATACCCAACAGAAATGAGTGTGTACATCCATCAAAAGAGAGGCACAAGAATGTTCATAGAAGCTTTATTCATAATAGCCAAAATCTGAAACCACTTCAAATGGCTATTAAGAGTAAAATTAATGAATACATTATAGTATGGTCACACAATGGAAAATTAGACAGCAACAAAAAAGAACAACAAATATTGAGTGAGAGAAGCCAACTCTCCCCATTAAAAAAAAGTACATACCATATGATTCTATTTACAAACTTAATCTATGGCGTTAGAGGTTGGAACAGTAGTTTACCTTTTGGAGGAAATACTGACTCGGAGGGGTGTGAGATCCTTCTGCTATGGGAAGTGATTACACGTGTCTATACATAACTAAAAATTCAAAAGCTGCATACTTAATTACATGTAAGTTATATCTCAATAAAAATAATTTTAAAATACACCCTTTCCCTATTCTTCCATTTTATTGCGTTTCTCTTGCTTTGCCATCCTATCCCACCTTGTCTATATCCCTTTAACTTGTTCTGTATCTGGCTAATTCTGATTCATTTATCAGCAATAATGATATTTATACTAATTAACACAATAATATTAATAAAAGCAATAATAAAGCAACCAATACCTATTTGTGAGAACCTGAGTGTAACACACTATGCTACAGGTTTCATTTTTTTCTAATCTTTAAAACAATGCCACATACACAAAAAAATTAACCATATTTTACAGTTGAAAAAACTAAAGCTCACAGAAATTATGCTGACCAACATCAACAAGTGAGTATCAGAGCTGATTTAAACTTAGGTCTACATTTAAAACTCATGCTGTGTCTACAATGCCATGGTGCCTCTCAAGACGCAAGGCCTCCCCTTCAGGGAGGCCTTGTTTTGACTTTGCAGGCATAGCTAGCTGTTCCTTTCTATGACACAAACAGCACTTCACACATAGTTGTACTACAGTATTTACTGCAGTATAGTCCAATTATCTTTATGCTCATGTTGACTGTGAGTTCCTGAAAAGGGTCTAATCCTTGAATATTCTCTGAAATATTTCATAAATTAATCAAACATTTAATAGAAAGAACTCCATTTTTACTTCTAAAGGTTTTAGAAAATGTGAAATACAGCACATCTTCAGAAAAATGCCTAAAACATAAATGTATAACAGAGAGAATACTTACTTAACAACCACCCAAATCAAGAAATAGAGAATTGCTAACATTTCATAAGATTCCTCCTCAGTGCAATTCTTAATCATAATACACCTTTTCTCCTCACAAGTAATTTGACTTGTGCAATAATTATTTACTAGCGTGTCACAGCAGGTACTTCATTCGTTTTCGCTGCTGATTAGAATCCTACTGCATGACTATACCACTATTTATCCATTCCACCATTATCAGACACTTGGATTCTTCCTAATATTCCCCTAATGAACAATAGTGCTATGAATATTCCTGGAAATGTATCATGGTAGACACCTCTAAGTTTCTCTAAGGTTTAAATCTAGAAGGAGGAATCCTGGGTCACAGAGCATGTGTAACTTAAACTTTATACCAAACTATGCAAAAGTTCTCTTTTCTCCATAACCGTAGTAACTTCAGTATTGAAAAACTTTTAATATTTTTGGCAGTCTGGTGGATGCACAGTAGTTTGTCAGTGAAGTTTTAGTTTGTGTGTCCCTGATTACTAATAGTGTTGAGAATTTTCTCGTGTTAATTGGCTAATTTCCTCTTTGTGAAGAACGTCTTCAGATGTTTTGTACATTAAAAAAAAAATCGTCTATCTTTTCTTATTATATAAGAATTCTTGATATAGTCTAGATACTAGTCCTTTGCCAAATGTATTTGTTGCCAACAGCTCCTTATTCTGTGGCTTTTTATAGGCTATATGGTTTCTTTTGGTGAAGAGCTTTTAATTTTCATGTAGTTAAATTTAGCAATCTCTTTCTTTAAAGGTTAATACTTTTGGGTCTTAAGAAATTCTTCCCTAAATCTGCAGTCATAAAAGTATTTTCCAATAATGTAGTTTTACTTTTTGCATCTACATCTACAATCCACCTGGAATTGACATTTGAGTACAGTGTGATACACGGGCACAATTTCACTTTCTTTGCATTTAGACACCAACTGAGCTGCCACTGTTTATTGAAAAGAACTTCTTTTATCCATATGTGTCAAATGTTCACATACACGTAGGTCTGTTTCTGTGCACCCTATCTGTTCTATTCATCTAGCACTTAAAGTACAATATTGCCTAGAAATAGTGAATGCAGGCATTCTTGCTTGTTTCTAATCTCAGAACTGTCAATATTTAACCATTAAGTATAATGTTTAATGTAGATTTTTGATATATTTTTATACATATTTGGATATAGATATTGATATTGGTACATATATTAATATAGATATTTAAGGAACAGGGTTTATTTTTCTGTTTTTTTGCTTTGTTTTGTTTTCTTTGTTTTTTTTTTTTTTTTTTTTTTGAGACAGGGTCTTGCTCCGTTGCCTAGGCTGGAGTGCAGTGGTGTGATCTCAGCTCACTGCAGCCTCGACCTCCCGTAACAGGCAATCCTTCAACCTCAGCCTCCTGAGTAGCTGAGACAAGAGACAAATGTCACTAGGCCTGATTTTTTTTTTTTTTTTTGTAGAGATGAGGTCTCACCATGTTGCCTAGGCTGGTCTTCAAATCCTGGGCTCAAGCAATCCTCCCACCTCAACCTCCCAAAGTGCTGGAATTACAGGTATGAGCCACCATGTCCAGCTGGACCAGGTACTGATACAGATATTTAAGGAAGTTCACTCCTTCTAGTTTTCTAAGAGTTAACAAAATGAAATTTGGATTTCATCAAAACTTTTCCCACATCTATTAAGATAATCATATTATTTTTTCTGCTTTTAATCTGTTAGTGTAGTGAACCACATTTATTTCTAATGTTAAGTCAATCCTGCTTTCTTAGATTTTCATCCAACTTAGTCATAACGCATTGTCCTATTTATAAAAAGATATTGCTACTACCATTAAGGAGTGTTGTAATCCATATTCATTACTGATTGGAAAAATTATAGGACAATCTCTTTCAGTTGAATTTCATGTCAAAGTTATACTAATACTAGTGTTCTTCCCACTCTCCACTTCCATCCTCTGAAAGCAGTTGTGCAAGACTGTACTTACTCTTTCATTTAATGGTTGGCAGAACTTGGTATCTACTTGAATCTGGAGTTTTCTAGTTTTATTTCTGTTTTTCTTTTTTTTCTTCCCCCCCCCCCCCTTTTTTTTTGAGATGGAGTCTCGCTCTGTCACCCAGGCTGCTGGAGTGCAGTGGCACAATCTCGGCTCACTGCAACCTCTGCCTCCTGGGTTCAAGCGATTCTCCTGCCTCAGCCTCCTGAGTAGCTGGGATTATAGGTGCATGCCACCAAGTCTGGCTAATTTTTTGTATTTTTAGTAAAGACGGGGTTTCACCATGTTGGCCAGGCTGGTCTCGAACTCCTGACCTCAAGTGATCCACCCGCCTTGGCCTCCCAAAGTCCTGGGATTACTGACATGAGCCACCACGCCCAGCCTCTGATTTAATTTCTTAATTGTCATTAGGACTATTCAGATATTCCGTTTCTTTTAAAAACAATTTTAGTAAACTATATTTACTAAGAATTTATTTCATTTGAACTTTTGAGTACATCAGCATACAAAAGTTCACAATATTCTCTTACATGTTTAATACATGGCTCCAACTACAGTTGTATCTCTTTATTTTTGATACTGGCTAATTGTATCAGAGTTACAGTTTTAAAAAAACACCTTTTGTCTACTGATTTGCAGTGACACTGTTTTTCATCATCAATCGTACCACAGGTTTGTCTATTAGTCTTTTTCCAAGAATTTTAGGCTTTATTGAAACTCTCTAGTATGTGTATTTTCTGTTGCATTAATTCTTAGTCTTACCTTTATTATAGTCTTTTTTTCTTTTTGGAGATTTTGCTCTTTTTTTTGAACTTAAGAAAGATACTTAGCTTATTAATTTTTATTCTCCCTTCTGTTTCTAAAATATGCACTTAAGGTTAAACATTTCCCCTTAATCACTATTTTAAAGCTATATTCCACAAATTTCGATATGTAATGCCTTCATAATTGTTCAAGTCAGTTATTTTTTCTTTCTTTTTTTTTTTTTTTCCACCAGTTGTCAAACGATCCTTTATTTAAATATTTTCCTTTGTGCTTAACTGGCTGGGCATTCCACAGCACCACTGTTGATGTCATCTATGATGTCATGAGGGTGGCGGCCATCAACATTACAGCCCACAGACTGGGCAGTCCCCAAGATCTCTTTAATGGTTCCAGAGAGTTCTCTGGCTAAGGATCGGTGCCGCATCTGTCGAGCAATGTTGACGATCTCATCAAAAGTAATATTCCCACTGTGTTTAATGTTTTTCTGTTTCTTTCTGTCTCTTGGTGGTTCCTTGAGGGCTTTGATGATCAGGGCAGAGGCAGAAGGCACCACCTCAATCTGGGCCTGTCTGTTCTGAATGGTCAGTTTCACTGTAATCCTCAGGCCCTTCCAGTCACCTGTTGCCTTGGCAATGTCATCACCAACCTTTTTTGGAGACAGACCCAGGGGGCCGATCTTGGGGGCCAGGGCAGAAGTGGCACCGACTTCACCTCCGGTGCACCTCAGGTATACGACTTTGATCTCGTTGGGGTCGAACTTCGGCGGCATGATGGAGGCCGCTGGTGTCGGATGAACCCGGATTCGGGACGACCGAAGAAAGTTGCACCTTGGCCTCCTCCGAGCCGAAAACCGAGAGCCAAGTCAGTTATTTTTTCAATTCCTATTTTGATTTCTTCTTTGATCCACGAGGCATTTAGAAATATATTTCTGAATTTTAAACATAACAATTTTTATTGAACTTCTTGTTATAGATTTCTAACATAAAAATTAAGGTCAGATAATATGTTCTGAATACTTTTAATAATTTAAAATTTGTTGAAACTTTATGGCACAGCATATGAGCAATTTTTATAAATATACCATATGTATTAGATAAGAAGGTATATTCTACAGTTGTTGAGTATAAAGTTCTACATTTGTCCATTAACACAAATTTCTTAGTAGAGAAGTTCTATTTTGATATGTATTTACTGATTTTTGTCTTTTCCTCTCTCAATTACAAAGAGAAGAATATAAGTACAGATTTATCTAGTTTCCATGTTGTTTACTATAAAATTTCCTTATATATTTTGAGGGCATATAATGTACTTATGCTTTTTGCCTCAAAATTTATTCTGCCTGGTATCAAAAGATACAGCAACTTTCTTTTCAGTAGTGTTTGCAGTGCTTTTTAACCCTAGTCCTTCCCTACCCCAACTTTTCTTTATTCTTTTATATATAGATATGTCACTTGTAACAGCACGGTACTGGATTTTTTTTAATACTAATCTTTAGATCATTAGTACTCAATATAATTGCTGACTTATCTAGATTTATATTTATCTTATTTTGGACTTTCTATTAGTTCCTCCCATACTCTATTGTCCTCTACTATCTTGTCTTCTATTTATTATAAGCTAGTCAAGATTAAAAAACATAAATTAATCACTGTGTTTAGTGGTTACACTCAGAAATTAAAATATGTATACTTAACTTTTCAAAGTTTAAAATTAATTATTAATTTACCCTCCTTCTGGGAAATTCAAAGGCCTTGGAAGAACTTATTTACCTCCCTTCCAGCTTATATACAATAACTGTCATATATTGCAAACCTCTCTCTCTTCTTAACTCCAAAAGACATTATTTGTATTGGCTTTAGAATCAGTGTGCATTAAATTTGCCCATATAGCCCTTGCTATTTGTTTATCCTTACAACTTAAGACTTTCCATCTGAAATCACTCTCCTTTTGCCTGAAGTACACCTGTAGCTTCTACTGTTTCAGTGAAGAAGTCAAACAGGTGTGAGTTTAACTGCTGTTATTCTTGTGAAGGAAATCTGGGTGTTTTCACCCTCTGTCTTTGATGGTCTGTAGTTTCACTATGATGTGTTTAGGTTTAAGTTTCCTTTTAATTTGTTTTCTTGAGAATTTGTGGTTAGTATCTTTGAACAGTTCAATTATAGCCATTATACTTAAAGACTGTTTTTATCCTATTTTCTCTATTTCTTTTATTTATGACCAAAAAAAGACAGCTTTTTTCCTTTTATTCTGCATGTCTCAATTTCTTTATTTTTCATCTTTTCCCTCCCTGCTGTATCCTGAATAATTCTTCTGACTTATCTTCCTCTTCACGAATTCTATCTTCATCTGTATGTCCAATCTGCTACTAGTATGTACACTGAGTTTTAAATTTTGGTTATGTTTAATTTCATTTCTAAAATTTATATCCTAATATTTCACAAATCTACAGCCTATTTTAAATAATTCCATTTTGAAAGTTTGCATTTATGTTTTTAAAAACCATAAACAGAGCTTTAAAAACATTAGTTTGTATCTGATCACTCTAATATCCAAGAAGCCTTACTGGCCTCTTTCTACTGTCTGTTGTTTCAGTTACTTCTCATTCATGTAATATTTTCTTATATATCTGGCCATCTTTGACTTGTGTACTAATTGCTGACTTTGAAAAAATTATTTGTAATAATAATTAGAGACCTGGAATGAAAAACCCTGTCTCCAGAAAATTGTATGGTTTTCACTACTTTTTTTTTTTTTTGAGCCCAGGCTGGAGTGCAATGGCACAATCTCAGCTCACCACAACCTCCATCTCCCAGGTTCAAGCAATTAGCCTCTCAAGCAGCTGGGATTACAGGCGCACACCACCACGTTTGGCTCATTTTTTATTTTTAGTAAAGATGGGATTTCTCCATGTTGGTCAGGTTGGTCTCGAACTCTCAACCTCAGGTGATCTGCCCACCTCGGCCTCCCAAAGTGCTGGGATTACAGGTGTGAGCCACTGTGCCAGGCTGATTTTCACTACTTTCTTAATAGCCTTTCTCCAAAATATTCTGTCTCTTGTTTAACTTACATAAAGTAATAAGAGTATCTCTGGGGTACTTTATTGGAGACAAATTCCTTCCAAATGGTCATTAAGTAGCTAAGTGAGGATTAGAAACCAGGTAGTCTTGCTCCATTTTCACTCTGCAACATACATCCAGGCTGACTTCCACATTTTCTGAGGTTATAGAACCTATAACAATAGCACATATTCAGGTCAGGCGAGGTGGCTCATGCCTGTAATCTCAGTGCTTCAGGAGGCTGAAGCGGGCAGATCACTCGAAGTCAGGAGTTCGAGACCAGCCTGGCCAACATGGTGAAACCCCGTCTCTACTAAAAATACAAAAATTAGCCGGGGGTGGTAGCACACACCTGTAATCCCAGCTACTTGGGAGGCTGAAGTGAGAGGATCACTTGAACCCAGGAGGCGGAGGTTGCTGCGAGCCAAGATGGTGCCTCTGTCCTCCAGCCTGGGCGACAGAGTGAGACTCCATCTCAAAACAAAAACAAACAAAAAAGCAGATATTCAGAATGATGACTATTTAGATTGACAGATGGCAATCCTTTCAATCAATTAAGAAATAATAATGGATTCACCTCTTATAAATATAAATATTAGGCTGGGCATGATGGCTCATGCCTATAATCCCAGAACTTTGGGAGGCCGAGGTAGGCAGATCACTTGAGGCCAGGAATTTGAGACCAGCCTGGCTAACATGGTGAAACCCTGTCTCTACTAAAAATACAAAAATTAGCTGGGCGTGGTGATACATGCCTGTAGTCTTGGCTAGTTGGGAGGTGAAAGCAGGTGAATCCCTTGAACCCGGGAGGCGGAGGCTGCAGTGCGCCGAGATCGCACCACTGCACTCCAGCCTGGGAGACAGAGCGAGACTCCATCTCAAAACAAAAACAAGAACAATATATATATATATATATTTTTATATATATATATATATTTTTTATATATATATATACATAAAATATAAATACTTATAGTGTACCTACCTGTTACATAACACATTGCATTTAGGGATAAAAACACGAAAAGACATTGCTCCCTATCATTCCTTTCTTTTAAAAAGGCTATTGTCTAGAGAGAAGCCAGGTATTCAAATAAAAATTATAATACAGTAAAATAACTGCTTATAATGAAGGCAGAGGGATACCTGAGAATAAGCTATGAGGTCAGACTATCTGTCAACCCTGGCGCCACCATTTACTAGCTGTATGACACTGGGCACGATACTTAACTTCCAATGGTTCAGTTTCTCTAATGGGGAAAGGCTTGAAAGTGATAAAGTACTTAAGACTGAAGCAAGAGAGTGCTATAATATTCTCTTCATATGAAAAGAAAAAAACACAGTAATGCATTTCAGAAATGATTTTAGCCATCAAAGCAAATAAAAAAGAATTTCCTAAAGCTCAACCCCAAAACAAAAACTAATGACATTCAAACCTGGTTGAAAAAAGTCTGTCATATCTTTCTTCTAATCTTTTCGTTTTGGAAGTAGTCACAGACTCACAATAATTCCAGTGAATATAATAACTCTTCCATCAAGTAATTATATAACCATGGTAAGTTCCTTGAATTCCAGGGACTTCAGTTTCCCATCTACAGTAAATTTTACATTAGACGATCTCTAGTTTAAGTACATAGGTTTACTTTCTCCTGCTAATGCAATGGAATATTATTCCTGAATAAACTAGCATTCTGCCCTTAACCTCTAATTTGTCCACAAAATGCAAGTACTATCATCACTGATAAGGCATTATCTTTTTGATATACCTGGTTCATCAATACTGTGATATAATACAGCAAATTTTATGTTGCTTCAGTCTTATTAAAATGAAATTACATAAACAAATCTACAAATAAAGGTTTTATAAGTATCTACAAAACAAATACAGAATTGCTACATTAACTATATTGAATACAGCCAAGAGCCAAGAAAAAAATCTGAGAAGTCAAAATATACAAAACAACTATGTACTAAAATGTACAATCTATAGCTGTCTACAGATGCTTTCTTTGTTCAAAGTTTATTTACTCCAATTTGTAGGTACCGTTCTAGAGATTAGTAAAACGAGCATACCTAGAAGTAACAGCTGAGATCAAGAGATAGATAATCAGATATGAACTAAATAAAACAAACACATTGCATCATGGCATCACTATGGGTACAGGGGTAGGGGTGTCACATCCATGTTATAGCTAATTATAAAGAAAAACGTTATGCTGACATATTTATTAAGGCAGAAGTGGCTAAAAGAAAAAAATATTTTTTTCAGGAAAATTAAAATTAAAAAAGGGTTATGCTCAAAGCAGTAAGAAAAAGTTATCTTTAAATATCACTAATGAAGAACAAATCTTTCTTTCTCTAATTTTGTCAGATAAAAGCAAATGCTCTAAAATAATTTTTTCAATACAATGATGAAGTATATCAGGAGATATTATATGTACTTTTTACTTTTACCTTAAGTCACAACAAAAAGCCACTTCTTTGAAGTACTTAATTCCATTCTACTTCTTAGTTGATAAAAGCAGATATTTTATAGAGCTTTTTATCGCAGCTGGTTGTATTAAGGAGATGATGGAATCATTCCTATGAATATGATTTTCTCTATTTCAAGAATTAGAAAACAAAGCAAACCATTTACTTTCCTATAAAAACAAATCCATCCAAGATGGCTTTTAATATTTCTTTGATAAGATAAACTGACAATTTTGCCTTGAACTGCCTAATTAAATAAGTACCAAACTTAAAAACTAAGTTTTCTATTGTTCATCAAGGTCACATGATTATTCTGTAAAGCTAAGTGGACTTGTGGCATGAAGGTCAGCAAACAATATATACTAGCAAGCTTGTTGGCTTAAAAAATGCAAACAAAGAGAAACAAATACAGAAATGAAACTCATTTTAAAATAAAAAATATTTAACATTAAAAAATCTCAGTATTTTGTATTTGCACAGCCACTTCTGAATGACAACCGACTAAAATTTACACCATTTAAAACATAAGAAAGACGCATGAGAGTAACTATGCTACACTAAGAAGACTTAATATGGATTATGAGTGCTATTTAAAGCTTATGCTACTTAGGGAGAGTTCAGGACTATGGTTTCCAATTCTTTTGTGAAACACTGTTAGAAAAGAACGAAATCAGTCAATTTATAATTTATTTAATTGCCCAGGTGAACACTTTCTATGAGGCGTTTCACTATCTCAAAAGAACACATATACCACTTATCAACATGAATATTCAGAAAGCCAAGAAGAAAGGTTATTGTGAAAATAGGGAATTTAATTCAACAAAATCTAAGTGTCAGAAAAAATATATAAATGCAAGTATCAGTTTCAGTCAATATTTCTTTGCGATCATTATTAAATAATACTTTCATTTTAAAAAATATAACCTTAAAAGAGTAGATATAATTATATAGTGTTAAAAATCTGAAAGGAAAAATTATTTAAACATATTCAAATATTTGCTACAATTTCAAACAATAAAAGATCAATTTATGTCTACATCTCATTGACCAATTGTTTAATGCCTAAATCATAGCTGTCAAATGCCTAATTTAATAAATATAACACTAAAAATATCATAAATTTTCATGATAAAAATTAATCACACACAAATACATCTAACAACAAGAAGAAACAAAGGTATTTCAAAAACTATGAGTAGAAAGCTTCACTTTAGTCAGAATTTAAGATAAATTTAAGAGTTTAAGATAAAAAGATTAAGATAATAAAGTGGTAAGATTAAGGCTTACATTAAACATCAACTTTAATATAGTTACCATTCTGGAAAAAATGAACAAATACCGATATTAATATCTGGGTTTCATTTGGTAAACCCTCAGAGCAACGTGTTTATTTATATAATTTTGTGTTTATCTCAGGTCTAGAAGGGCTTTAATTTTATCAAAGGGTCATAATATTTCTATAATTAAAGCAAAAATTTATGCTGTAAGCACTCAAGATTCCTACTTTACTGAATCATTACTTCTGAAGTTTTAACTGAAGAGACTCTAAGAGAAAATATGGAAAAGCCAAGCTGTTTAGCGCAGTTACTGAAACCTAAGCTTTCACTACAGAATTGTTTTGTTTAAATGAAAGCAGCTTTAAAATGTTAAAATGCCTGGTTTATTTTAATTAAAAGTCTGCAAGAAATTAGGAATGCAAGATTAAACACACAAACCTGGCAATGAAGGAGAAAGTTCATTGTATCCTCCAAATGAAGCATTCCGAACAAGCTTTCGGCCATCAATCCGTGGAGGAAACAAAACAGGCGAAATCCCAGTACATGAAGAAAATCTACGTTGTTGTGAGCTCTCTTCTTTCATAGCTCAGAAGGTCTATTTAATGTATATGCTCACCCAGAGGCTAATTAGACCAATATGGCAAAGACAGGCTTTTCTCTCACATTCAACTGTAGCAAAACCCACCAGCACAAACAAAGAACACACACATTTAACAGCAAAGGAGAAGGACCAAAGCCTGTCAAATCAGCAATAAACAGATAAAGAAAGCCTGACAGAAAAAGCATTAAACCATGCTGCTGGTTTTTTTAAAAAAGGAACTGACAAACACGGAAGGCTATTCTACTAATGTTTCACCTTTTTATCAAACCACCAAAGCAGCACTGAATCGCTGCTTTAGGAAAACAAAGCAAGATCAATACTTAGCAATTCAAGATGAAGTAATAAAGTCATTTTCTCTTCTCAGAAATGCAATCCGTTTATCATATCCATTATGTTTTTGTAGTATCCGGCCACACTTCCCACCTCTTCCGACTCCTTCCTTCCCAGCTTTTACTTACTTCAAAGATGGATATAAACATAATGCTTTTTATCTTCCCTGAAGCTTCTAGATTTATATCTAATCTACAGCTTGCCTCAGCCATGATTAGAAATTCATAAGGAAAGATACTGTTTCAAGCACAACGTTGATGGATTCCAACAGTTAAAGCAGAGAATAAACATTTAAGTTTTGCCTCCAGCAGGGATATATGAGTCATTAAGACAGTGTTAGCGCAAACCAATCAACAGAGGAGATTAAAACGACACCATAATGCTGTATGCTCTAACATGTTCCTTGAAGCAAGTATGAGCTGCTACTGTTCCTCTTAATTACATTTAAACTGTTCAAAATTTAATTTGAAGAGTTTAATTATATCTAAACTGTTCATAATCTATCAATGAGTCTTTCCTGCTTAAAAAAAATTTTTTTAAAAAGCAACTTTATTATCACAGTGACAAATGTACTATGTTTAAAGCTAAGTGACTAGTATTGACTCCACGTCATTAAATCTAACAGGTACTTTCTTATCCTTATAATGATACCATCTGTTTATATCTAATCTTTAAAATTCCAAAGAATTCTCTCCCAATTATACTAAAATCCATATACCTTACCCTACTTTAATTCAGATTTAAAAACTCTAGTCAGTTGCTCTCTATATATGCTGTAGATTGATTTTTTTGGTTATAATTCTTTCTTTCAATCTGAAAATACACCCACTCATCTGGACAATAACCAACTGGGTTAAAATTTATTAGTGGCTCATTTTTATAGTTATCTTACCATTACTAGGCATACACTTCAAGGCTGGTTCTCTATTCATGCACAACATCTCATACAATCTAAGACTTTGTCCTTACTAGAAGGGACACACGAAAAAACAAAACTCAATTTCTTTTTTTTTTTTTTTTTTTTGAGATGGCATCTCACTGTCGCCCAGGCTAGAGTGCAGTGGCACAATCTCGGCTCACTGCCACCTCTACCTCCCGGGTTCAAGTGATTCTCCTGCCTCAGCCTCCCAAGTAGCTGGAACTACAGGCGCCTGCCACCGTGCCCGGCTAATTTTTGTATTTTTAGTAGAGATGGGGTTTCGCCATGTTGGGCAGACTGGTCTCAAACTCCTGACCTCAGGTGATCCGCCCACCTTGGTGTCCCAAAGTGCTAGGATTGTAGGTGTGAGCCACCGCACCAGGCAAAACTCAGTTTCTTGTATGTGACATATTCTTTCTTGTGCGAAGGCATTTCAAAATCAATTAGTGGAGAGTAAGTTTACCACTAATATCCATAATTGCAACAAGTTTGTGGGTTTTAGGGGTTGGTTTGGTTACTATTTTTTGCTTCTCTCCATATCATAAAATGTACATTATTATTAACTGTAGACAACAAATAATTATAATTCATGTAATGGCACTTGCCTTTAAAGGCATAAAGAACATCACAAACAGCATTATACTAGTATAATAGTTAAGCAGGATTTGAAATTAAACTGCATTCAAATCTCTGTTTTATCTTTCCTAGAAATACTTAAACAGTTTAATTTCTCTGGGTTTTTGTTTTCTCACCTATACAATGCTAATAGTAGTACTGATATTATAGGATTGTTATGAGGATTAAATCAGATGATACACAAAGTCTTAAGAGAGTCTAAGTTAAAATGGCAAAATGAAGATACTGAACAAATGTGTTCCCTCATAAAACTCAAGTAAAATCAAGAAAAGGAGTATTTTAAAAAAATAAACAAATACGTATATATATCCCAAAAGTACGTATCCAGGAGAAGATATATTAACAACATAAATTTGACATTGCAAAGCTTGAGATGAACAAGTAGTCATGGTCTTGCAGATCCAAGAAAGCCAAATCACAACCAGCAGTAGTAAAAACTGAGAGTCAACACTATTTACACCAAAGAACCCTTCTGCACATAATTCACAGCACCAAGTTCCTCCGGATCACGAATCAGATAGGCTACGTCAACAATACTGGAAGCAGGCCAAAAATATAACCAATATCTTCAAAATATGAAAGAAAACAAGTTTCAATTTAGAATTCCATACACAGCCACACTATCAATTACATATTAGAGTAAAATAAAGATATCTTTAGACATGCAAGGTCTTAAAATTTTACTTTCTATGTACCTTTTAAAATAATTTACTATAGTAGCCCTTCTCAGCTGGGGTTCTGCAATAGAATTAAGCCTAATGTACTAAGGCATCCATTGTTCAAGATGAATAAAATTTATCTCCCATGCATCTATAATGTTTCCAACTATGCACTATATCTTTGAGAAACAGAGAAAATATTCCTATAGGGCTTACTTCTGCCATGAGACTCCAGTTAAGAAAGTCTGCACTAGAAGATAAAACTGTACCAAAACGTGATAAATCAAGAATGCATGGGGTACAGAAACAGGACATCCAATATAAAAGAGGTGTCATTACCAAAAAGTCCCCCTGCCACTGCACCATCTTTTTTGACACATGGGCAAACTGCTTGGGTGAGCTTTGCCCAAGTTCTTTGTTGACACTGGCTTGTCTGTCTGACTGTATAAACTGATAAAACTTCTCTGTTCTTCCAAGCTGATGTTTGGATCGCTGAGAATACTTCCAAAACAATGAAGCATTCTACTTTTTACCTATTCCTGGTTGAACATGGTGAGCTAAAAAGCAGAATATACCTCTCCTGGTCATATTCCTGCCAGGTATCCAATAATTAAACCACAAGCAATAATGAATCTGTGTTTTCCAAGACCCACTAATTATCTTGCCAAATGCTTTCTTCAGTTGTTAAACTCTCAAAGAAATCATAACCAAACTATGGCTCAGAGACTCTTGCTCAGTTTATCTTCCAGCAATGTTGCCCTTTCCTTACCCAACTAAGTTTATGCTTGCTACTGTTAAATAAGCAGGAGGCCAATGGCCTGTGGCTATCTCTGTACTTTAGTTCTAATAATGAACTGCAAGCTAACTTTGGTATGTAAATGAACAGAAACCTAACTTAGGAGTCTAATACTTGTAACAAATAGGCTGATCTCAGCCAATCACAAGCAGCTGAGCTTCAGACAATCACAGGCAACAAACTAATCAGATCATGTTCAAATAAGGCAGAAGCCCAGCTGTAGCCAATCATGCTACTTCTGTATTTCTGAGTTCTGTCTATAAATATTCACTGCTTATGTTTCAGAGTGGTGCTCTCTGGACCTCTTCTGGTTTTGAGTGTTGCCCAATCCATGAATTGTTCTCACTCAAATAAACTCTGTTAAATTTAATTTGTCAAAAGTTTTTCTTCAAACACACTCTAAATAGTGTTTAAAGAAATAACCATAAATTGTCTAGATATGCATACATGATGGTAACATTACCAGAAAAAAAGAAAAGGCACACAAACGTGAGGATTCTGGTTACCTGGAGCATGTAGAAGGCATATAAAGGGGAAGAGATAAGGATCAGGAGATATATATAAGAACTTCTAAAGTACTAGCAACGATCTCTTCTAAACCTGGGATGCTGGGTACATAAGTATTGGTTTTATTATTATTATATTAACTGTAAATGCATTTTATATACTCTTCAGACTGCATGAAACATTTCACAGTACACATACATGTAAATGTTTTTTTCTTAAAACAAAGTTCTCAGATTGTTGCAGGACACATAGAAAACATTTCATTGTAAGCTATTATTATGTCCAGGATCTTAATTCAACAGTTCAGAAAAGGCAGATAAGAAAAACAAAATATTACTAAATACCATAATAGCACGATTTATTTTCCCTTCCCTGTTAGCCACCTGTTACCACTTTATCCTTCCTTCTACTCTTTGAGTAATCCTAACTCAAACCAGTCATCTGTACTCCTTCTCCCACAAGATGTAATCACTGGTGTTTAATTATTTAGAAATTCAAATAAGAAGGCCATCTTTCCTACTTCATCTGAATGGTGGTAAAATAAATGTGGTTTAGCCAAAGATGTACCATAGTTACACCAACTTCATAAAGCTTCCATTAACATTCTTTATGTTAAAGGTTTTAAAATATTTGGTAAGCTCAAAATACCTGGGAAACTACTTGGCGAACTAAAAAAGTATTATTTTCAAGAGAAGCAGTGGAAACAACATTATATGATAGAGTATTTCTGGATCCTAAATCTGCTCAATTATTCTCTACAACCTACCTTGCCTATACATCACAGACTTATGCGGATGAAATTATATATGTATACTCACACATAAGTGTATATGTGTATTGTTTTGATCAATTTGATCATTTATGTTACATAAATGTAAAGTAGTTATAAAATAATAACGTTACATTTCACATCTATAATTAAAAGAAAACCATTATGTTACAATAATCTCAAGACAGGATGTAACTGCTATAGACTAATTTCACAAAGGAAACACAAATACTCTTTTCTTCAATAATTAAAAAAAAAAAACTACTAAAAATTTTAATGGCAATTGTTCCTTCAAAACCAAAATCTAGATTACTCTAAAAAGCTAAAGATGTATTTTTAAAACATTATATATACCTTTGTGATTTCAATTTAATTTCAGAATTACTTATAATCACTACAGATTTTTGTAATTTTAAAGTAATACTAAGGACAAAAGAGCATCAGTGTTGCAAGATCATCATGATAGTTTTAAGTTATGTGAGGCATTTATGTTAGAAACAGATTCTGGTCTATGGATAAACATATACTTATTTAAAAGTGTTTTTCAGGATACAAGTCACCACACATTGTTAAGTTGAAAAATCAATTTGGTGGGTCACAAACGTTGCTTCTAAAAATTAAATAGGTCAGCATAGAAAATATCAAAGTGCGTCCTACTCTGACATTAAAGGGCAAGTTGTTTCATGTTGTTTTAGGCTTTTTACATAACTATTTACTATGTTTTGGGTAGTGATGTAAAATGTATTTCTTACAACAGATCATGGTCCAAATTAGAAAACACTGATATAAATGATATCTTTCTTCTGAAATTCCTTAATATTAAAAAATAAATAATTATAAAATGTTATTACCACCTTGCCACTGAAGAGACCAACTACATATATCATATGTGGTCTAGTGGCTCTTTCCATTTGAAAATGGTAGACAAATGGAGGCAAATACCATGAAAGGTCATAAGAGTCTCTGGAATCTGCTAAATGCCCAGAGAAAATGCCCAGCCTACATTTCTTTCTATTGAGATAAAAGATTCAGACTGGGGAAGATACCTCATTGGAAAATTAGAATTTTAATGAGTTGTCTGGACAAATTCTAGACCATCTCTATTTAAGAAAAAAAAAAATGAATGGCAAACATAGCTGATATTCTGAAATAACCTAATTAGTATTTGGAAAAACCCCTTTAAATTCTATAAAATTCTATGTGCACACTCATGTAAAAAACACTGAATTTCATTAGGATGAAAGCACTGTAAGAGTTACACATTTTATCTTGAATCTCAAGATAAAATAAACCTAGGCTTTAAGAGATTTTAAAATCCTTAAAGCAGCAGGATGAGTTTGAGAAAGATCAAAACATTAAGAACAAAAATCAACCAACACGAATTTAAGAAAGTACTCTGTCCAGACACATAGAGAACCACTACTCTATGAAATGAGTATCTGAAGACAATTTCAGCAGTAAGTTTCCTTATAGAACATGTGAGTCAAATAAGAATATAGTTGACACATTAGAGCAGCTCAGGCTTAGTAAACAAGTCTATTCATAACATTAAAATTATCTATAAATCAAGATGGAGCACATAAACCAAAATGGGAGCATATAAATCAAGATGGGACATAATGAACTTTGCTTCAAAATAGAAAACACAACAATAAGGCTCTCTGTCAATTTTTATCCTCTAATAGAGCAAAGTACTTTCTTAGCTGTAGTTAGCAAAATCTTACTAATCTTATTAATAATTACATGGCTGAAAATTATACCAAGCAATCTTATTATCCTACATTTCCTCAGAAAACATTGCTGTAGATTCTCCATTATCAGCATTAAATATGTCTCAACATGAAAGCACATGTAAATACACATACAAATAAAAGGATAGCTTAAAACAATTTTAGATTAGATAGCATTCTTGTTCATGTACATATATTCATTGCAAGAAGTATAAGACCATACTTTCCTCTGGATAAAAAGTTCTTTATAATTTCATATATATAATTAAAATCATCCAATAAAAATTTAGTGAGCACCTACTATGCGTTGGGAACTATGTTAGGCACAGCTATGTTAGGCACCTTAGTTTCCGCTCTTACTGAGCTTTCAATATGGATGAGTACATGTTCATTATATGTTGACTGAAACACAGAGACATTATTCCCACAAAGTATTAAATGTTATACGAAATGCTTAGGTTTCATATAACAACAATCTATTCACAGGTTTGTGAATAGACTATTCACAAAAATCTATTTAACTAAAAATGTACTAAACTAATAGTACTTATCCATGTAACCATCACAATACTACCTCATAATTAAATAATATAATTTTATAATTTTCATGATTGTTTTTGTGTATGTTCTCAATAAATTCAAACAACAATGTGACATACAAAAGGAGTATTCTTGTTTTATGTATAAAGTAATCTAGATGAGAGGCACATATTCAAGGTCACACAGTAAATGAGCAACAGAGACAAGATTAGAATTCAGCCATGGGAATAGTGCTTACCGACTCTCTCCTTTCCCTAAGTCAGCCAACACAAATGCCAGCATCAAGCATTTTTTTGTAAGGTGAGACTCACAGACAAGGGTTTAAAAAAAAAAAAAAAAAAAGATGGTACCAGCTGTGACCTGGCTGTAGCCTTACTGATTCATGGTCTAGAGGGAGTCGTGCCTGCTCAGAAACTCACTTGGTAGAAACCATGCCCACTAGCACCCCTGGTAACAGGCCTGCTGACTTCCAACACAACTACAGCTCCTCAAACAGCCATGACCCAGCTCCAGCCCCACTCTAGACCTCAAAGACAATCCTGTCCAATGAGTGACCTCTCTGGTGAACACAGTGGTGATACACCCAGCCACATTCCTCTTAATGGACCTACCATCTACAGAATTGACTGAGGCCCTTCTGAATGTGGCCCTATATCGTGATTCCAGCCCTGCTCAACTGCAGTTCAGAGATAGGCTTGTTTGACCAAGAACGGGCAGGAACCACATCCACCAATGCCCCAGGAAACAGGCTCACAAATAGCAGATCCGACAGAACCAGTTCCAGTCCCACTCAATCACAATGTCAGAGGTAGTATCATGGGTCCAGAAAAACGGCAAAAGGAGGTCTTTATCTGTTGAATTCAGTCTCTAAGGATAGAGGAGGTATTTGCTCCTTCAAATGCAGACGCTAACATAAGTCTACATGAATCACAAAGAATCAGAAAAACAGGACATCACCAACAGAGGCAAATAAAGCTCTGTAACCAATTCTAAATAAACATCATGAACTGCTTCACAAATAATTCAAAATGATTTTCTTAAAGAAGCTCAAAGAGCTACAAGAGAATACAGATAGAAAACCTAACAAAATCAGGAAAACACTGTAAGACTATCTACAACATTTTTCAATGGAAACCTTGTAGGCCAGAAGAGAGTAGAATGATATATTCAATGTACTGAAAGAAAATGTTGCCAGCCAAGAACACTTTAAAATGTGAAACTGTCCTTTAAGAATGAAAGGTAAAGACTTTCCTAGACAAACAGAAAAGGAGGGGAGCTCATCCCCACTAGACCTGCCTTACAGTAAGTGCAAAGAGTTCTTCAAGTTAGAATGAGAAGATGCTAAACAACAACATAAAAGCATATGAAAGTATAAATCTGAATGCTAAAGGTAAACATAAAGACAAACACAGAACATTATAATTCTGTAATGGTAGTAAATAAATCACTTTTATTACTAGTATATAAATTAGAAGACAGAAGTAGTCAGAATAACTATAAAGACATAAACTTACTGATAGGAACACAATACAGAAAGTAAAATGTGACATCAATTACATAAGTATGAGGTGAGGGGAGGTAAAATGTGGAGTATCTAAAGACAGCTGAAGTTTGTAATCAGCTTAAAATAGACTGCTATAACTATAAAATGTTTTAGGTGAATACCACAATAATCACCCACAAAAAATGCACAACAGATTAAAAAGCTAAAGAGAAAAGAAAGCACACCACTGCCAAAAAAGAAAAAGAAAACAAAAACAAAAACAAAAAAAACCCACAAAGAAAGAAAATGAGAGAAAGGAAGGAAGAAGAGAACTACAAAACACACAGAAATCAATGAACAATATGGCAAGAATAAGTTCTTACTTATCAATAATTATTTTAAAGTTAAATGGACTAAACTTCCTAATCAAAAGAAATAGAGTACTGAATGAATAAAAAACAAGACCCAACTATATGCTGTTTACAAGAAAATCAATTTAGATTTTAAAATATGCATGGGCTTTCTGAAAGGGCAGTGGTGGAGAAAGATATTCTATGCAAAGAGTAGAAGTGGCTATATATGTATCAGGAAAAATGGACTATTAAGTCAAAAACTGTCACAAGAGACAAAGGCCATTATAATAAAATGGCTAATTCAATAGGAAGACAGAACAACTACACATATATATGCACCCAACTTCAAAACACCTAAATATATAAAGCAAACATGGACAGATCTGAAGAAAGAAATAGACAGCAATACGATAATAGCAATTCAATACCCCACTTTTTTTAGTGGATAGATCAACCAAACAGAAAATAAAAAGAAAAGAAGTGAACAACATTACAGACCAAATGGACCCAACAGACACAGAATTTCCCCAACAGCAGAAGAATTCATATTCTTCTCAAGTGAAAATGAAACATTCAGGATAGATCCCACGTTAGGTAACAAAAAAAGTCTTAAAAAATTTAAAAGATCAAAATAATATCAACTATCTTTATCACAAAGGAATGAAACAGTAAGTAATCAAGTAAAAGTATCAACTATTTACTGTTAAGTAATCAATAACAGTAAGAAAACAAAAATCACAAATGATAAAAATTAAACACACTCGAACAATCATTAGGTCAAAAAGGAATTAAAAGAGAAATTTTAAAAACATCTCAAGACAAAAAACAGAACTTACTAAAATTTGTGGAATGTAGCAAGAGCGGTACAAAAAGGGAAGTTCACAGTGATAATGCCTACATTTAAAAAGGAATACACTGGCTGGGTGCAGTGGCTTATGACTATAATCCCAGCACTTTGGGAGGCAGGAGAATTGCTTGAGCTCAGGAGTTCAAAATCAGCCAGGGCAACCCAGCGGGACCATGTGTCTACAAAAAATTTTTAAAATTAGCCAGGTGTGGTGGCACACGCCTGTAGTCTCAGCTACTTGAGATGTTGAAGCAGAAAGAGTGCTTGATCCCAGGAGTTTAAAGAAGCAGTGAGACGTGATCATGCCACTGCATTCCAGCCTGGGCAACAGAATGAGACCTTGTCTTAAAAAAAAAGAAAAAGAAAGAAAACTCAAATAACCTACCATTATACTTCAAGTAACTAGAAAAAGAACAACAAACTAAGCCCAAAATTAGCAGAAGGAAAGAATAAAAATTAGAGCAGAAATAAATAAAAGGGAGAATAGAAAAACAATACAAAAAGGAGTTTTTTGAAAAGATAAAATCAACGAACTCTTAGCTAGACTAAGAAAAAAGAAGATTCACATAAAATCAGAAAAAATAGATATTACAACTATGAACGACTATACACATGATGTATACCTAATAAAATATTGGCAAACAGAATTCAACAGCACACTGAAAGAATCATACACTATGGTCAAATGGCATGCAAGGATGGTTCAACATACACAAATCAATCAACAGAATGAAAGATAAAACCACATGATCACTTTAGTAAATGCGGAAAAAGCATCCGAAAAAATTCAACATCTATTCATAACAAAAACTCTCAACAAAATAGGTATAGAAGAAACTTATGTAAACACAATAAAGACCACATATGAAATGCCCACTGCTAACATAATAAGCAACAGAGAAAAGCCAAAAACATTTTCTCTAAGATCCAGAACAAGGCAAGGATGCCCACTCTCATCACTTCCATTCAACCTAGTATTGGAAGTCCTAGCCAGAAGAATTAGAAAGAAAAAGAAATAAAAGGTGTCCAACAGGAAAGGAAAAAATAAAACTCTCCCTGTTTGCAGATGACATAATCATACATGTAGAAAATCCTACAGGTTCCACAAAAAAGTTATAGAGCTAATAAACAAATTCAGTAAAGCTGCAGCATACAAAAATTAGTGGTGTTTCTATACAGAATGAGCTACTCAAAAAGGAAATTATAAAAACAATATCATTTACTACAGCAAAAAAAAAGAGTACTTAGAAATAAACAAAAAGAGGTGAAAGATTTATACACTGAAAATTAATAGTGATGAAGGAAATGAAAGAAGGCACAGATAAATGGAAAGACATCCCATTTTTGTGGATCAGAAGAATTAATATTGTTAAAATGTCCATCCTATCCAAAAGATCTACAGATTCAAAGCCATCACTATCAAAATCCCAATGCCATTCCTTAAAAAAATACCAAAAATGGCTGGGCGTGGTGGCTCACACCTGTAATCCCAGCACTTTGGGAGGCCAAGGCAGGTGGCTCATGAGGTCAGGAGTTCGAGACCAGCCTGACCAACATCGTGAAATGCCATCTCTACTAAAAATACAAAAAAAAATTAGCCAGGCCTAGTGGCGTGCACCTGTAATCCAGCTACTCAGGAGGCTGACACAAAATAATCGCTTGAACCCAGGAGGCAGAGGTTGCAGTGAGCCAAGATCAGGCCACTGCACTCCAGCCTAGGCGACAGAGTGAGACTCCATCTCAAAAAAAAAAAAAAAAAAAATCCTAAAACTCATATGAAATCACAAAGACCCAGAATAGCTAAAGAAATCTTGATCAAGAAGAAGAAAGAACAAAGCTGGAGGTATCACATTTGCTTATTTCAAAATATATTACAAAACAACAGTAATCAAAACGGTATAGCATTGGCATACAGACAGACATATCAACCAATGGAACAGAATAGAGAGCCCAGAAATAAGCCCACACATTATGGTCAACTGATCTTCAACCAGTGTGCCAAGAACATACAATGAGGAAAAGATATTCTCTTCAATAAATGGTGGTGGGCAAACTGGATACCCACATGCAGAAGAAAGAAATTTGTCCCTTATCTCACACCATATGCAGAAGTCAACTCAAAATGAATTAAAGACTTAAATGTAAGAGCTCAAACCATAAAACTACCAGAAGAAAAAAGGAAAAAAAGCTTAATGACATTGGTCAGGGCAATGACTTTTGGGATATGAACCAAAAGCCAAGGCAACAAAAGCAAAAATAGATAAGACTGCATCAATCTAGAAAGATTCTGCACGGCAAAGGAAACAATCAACATAGTGAAATGGCAACTGACATAATAGAAGAAAATATTTACAAACCATGTATCTAATATGGGGCTAATATACAAAATATATTAAAAACTCAATAACAAAAATTTAAAAAATGAAAACAAACAAAATAACCTAATTAAAAAGTGAGCAAGAGACCTGAACAGGCATTTCTCAAAAGAAGATATACAAATGGCCATTAGGTATATAAAAAATGTTCAACATCACTGATCACCAGGGAAACACAAGTCAAAACCTCAATGAGATATCGCTTCATACCTGCCAAAATGGCCACTATCAATAAGATGTAAGTTAACTTTTCACTAGGATGCAGGGAAAAAGGGACTCTGTACACAGCTGGTGGGAAAATAAATTGGTACATCTATTATGGAAAGCAGTATGAAGGTTCTTCAAAAGATTCAAAATAGAATTACTGTATGATCCAACAATACCATTTCAGAGTATATATCCAAAGGAAATGAAACCTGTATCTCAAAGAGATATCTGCACTCCCATGCTCACTATAGCATTACTCACAATAGCGAAGATATGGAAACAACCTAAATGTCCGCTGACAGAGAATGGATAAACTGAAGTGTTTGTGTATATATGTGTGTGTGTGTGTATACATATATATATATGTATACACATAATACATATATATGTATACACATAATACATATATATATATGTATACACACACACACAATAGAATATTATTCAGCCTTGAAAAAGAAGGAAATCTTGCCATTTGTGACAACACAGACAATGCTGGAGGACGTTACGCTAAGTGAAATAAGCCAGACAGACATGGAAAGACAAATACTGCATGATCTCTCTTATATGTAGAATTTAAAATAGTTGAACTCATAGATGCACAGAATTAGAATGGTGGTTGCTAGAGGTTGGGGAGTGGAGGAAATGGGGAGATATTAGTCAAAGGGTACAAGTTTCAGGTACGCAGTATGAATAAGTTCTGGGGATCTAATGTATGCATAGTTAATACTGTATTAAATACTTGAAATTTGCTTAGAGGGGAGATGTTAACTGATCTCACAACACATGCCAAAATATGGTAATGGTGAGGTGATAGAAATGTTAAGTAGCTTGATTGTGGTGATAATTTCACAAAACACCAAGTTGTATAAGAAATATATATTATTTATATTTGTCAATTACATGCCAATAAAGCTAAAAAATAAAAAGATCGTTCCAGGCAACAATATGATCTGTGGTGGGAAGGGAAAAAAATGAGTGACATCACAATGATAGTAAAGAAAGGAGAGCCTATAGAACCTAAATCACCCTAGTGGGTCTTCCTTTACATATAAGGGCAGTTTGCAAATCAGGGACTCAACTCAAAACTTTCAAAACATCATTGTTTAAAGAATTCTACCACTAGAAATCTATGCAAATATCATATTAGAAAGGGCGCACTACTCTTTCCAGGCACTATTTTTCTCTATAACTAAGCTCTCAAAACATAAAGAAAATCTTACTCCCCACCATACATATTCAAATGCTCCAAAGGTAACTGGAGTCTTGCAGCCATTCTCTCTAAGCATGAAAACCAAGCTATGAGAGAATATTGACAGAATATTGCTTATTCTAGAATGGCAAGCCTGAATGTTGGTGTCTCCACTCCCTTTCCTAGCTGATGTTTATATATTGGTGCCAATGCTTGCATCTTTTTACTTACCCACCAGAGACTCCATCCAACCTTATGGGCTTTGTATTTGGATATAAATTACTGGCTGCCACACTCCAGAAATTTCCTGAATGATGAGCCTAACATTGTCCTTAAGAAGCTCTTTTGGATCCATGATTGTAACCATGTTTCAAACTCACTTCGTGGTTCATTACTTCATATAAAAATGTAAGAATTTTCACATCTTTCTCATGTACCCACAATCCTCTCATATGGTAAATAACATAAACCAGTGGTCCCTAAATTTTGAAATTTGTGGACCAGTAAAATTCCGCCCCCCCGCCCAATAGCTATCTGGATTTTCGTCTTGATAAGACACATTCAAAAAAAAAAAGACAAAACACCTGTAACTCATAATCTCCATCAATTCATAAAGGGACATTAAATACCATACATTGGAAAAACTATAATCTTATAACAAAGGACAATGTTTTGAATTGAAGGAATTTAACTTAATAAAAAAACTCATGGTAGTATACTCATTTTTTTCATCTAGTTACAGAACTAGGAAAACACGACAGAAACCAGTAACAGTCCACAAACTATACCTTTAAAAAGAAAGAATAAACATTTATTTTAAATATGATATACACAAGTTTATATAACACGTGTATTATAAATACCTCCCTCTCTTCCAGCCAGAGTTCACCATTATCCCCAATTCTGTTTACTCATTCCACTGTTTTATCACATATCTATCCCTATTGCCTATAATGCATTGGTAAGTTTTACTTGTTTTTAAACTTTACATAAATGTCTTAACTTTAATTTGTTTCATAAATTCTTCCATGTTGATTCCTGTAGCTTTAAGGCATTCATTTCATTACTGTATGGTATTCTATTGTATGAATATATTGTAATATTTATTCATTCCACTCATGACAAACACTTAGGTTTTTTCAGGTGTTTTTCTTCTATTACCAACAATTCTGCTGGTACATGTGTGAGAGTATTCCTAGAAGCATAAAAGCAAAGGATTAGAGTTTAACTTTGCTACATAATGCCAAACTATTTTTCAAAAATGGTTCTACCAATTATGCTTCCATCCGTTGTAAATGGGAATTCATATGGTTTCATATCCTTACTGACACCTGTAATTATCAGACTTGAAAAATTTTTTTGATGTGGTGGGTGGGTATGAAATAGCAATTCATTACTATTTGGTGATTAACTACATTTGGCGATTCTTAATGATGTTGAGCATCATTTCACATTTATTGGCCATCCGTGTTACCTCTTCTGTGAGGTATCTATTCATGTCTTTTGGACATCTTTCTGGTGAACTTTTTAGTCTTTTTGGTTAATCACAGGAGTACTTAACTTTCTCTGGATATTAATCCTTTGTTAGTTACATGCACTGCAACGCATCTCTACTCCCACCCTTGCCTGGTTCTGCTTTTCTTCAGGAGTATCTTGACGCTTCTTTGCTCTTCGCTTTCCCTAGAGAGTTAAGAATGGTCTTATCAAGTACTTTGAAAAAAATCTTGTTGAGATATGGATTCAAAATGCATTGAACCTATAAAATCAATGAGGTGATGTTACGTTGGAATAATGCTGAATTTTCCTATTGTAAACATGGTCTATTTATTTAGAATACATAATCTTAGTGTTACACTTTCCCACATAAGATAATTTCATGTCTCTTATTAGACTTACTGTTGTGTATCTTATTTTCTGTTACCTTAAGTAGTGTATCTTGAATCACATTTTGCTAACCACTTGTTATGGGTACACAGAACTGCAGTTAACACATATCCAGTAACTTCTTAATAAATTTTTTTTTTTTTTTTTTTAGGCAGGGTCTCACTCTGTTGCTCACGCTGGAGGGCAGTGGTGCGATTATGGCTCACTGCAACATCGACCTTCCTGTACTCAAGCAATTCTCCCACCTTAGCCTCCCAAGTAGCTGAGACTACAGGTGTGCGCCACCATGCCCGGCTAACTTCTTAATAATTTTAATGATTTCTATGTCAATTGGGGGTCTGTATAGAACAGTTATTAGTTTGTGTCTTCCTTTACTTTTTATTCACTGGCTAAATCTGAAATATTTGAGATGAAGTGTAAGTAGTCCACATCTTTTTCTTATTCTAGATTCTAACTTCACATGGTTAGGAAAGATCACGTCTATTCCTAGTTTGCTAAGACTTTTTATCGTGAGAAGATGCTAAAATTTTCAAATATGTTTTCTTTATTAGTAGGATGATAACAGTTTTCCTTCTTTGTTAAAGTGTTAAGTGGAAATCATAGATTTTCTATATCAAACCATCCCTGTGCTCCTGGAACAACTCTGATGTGAGTACAATGTTTACCTTGCTAGACTCAGTTCCTAATAATTTTTGAATTTCTGCATCTAGGTTCATGAACAAGAAATGTCTTATAATTTTTTTCTCTTGCAACATCCTTATCTGCTTCTCAATATAAAAGCCTGATTTAAGGAATGTTTCTTTTTTCATTTTATCAGTTCTAAGATGTCACCAACTACAGGCTATATTCCTGACTTCAGAGAGGTCATAAAATACAGGGGGAGGTGGAGGTGGAGAGATTGATGGCAATTATAAGATATATAGCACATAGGCAGGACGCAGTGGCTCACGCCTGTAATCCTAGCACTTTGGGAGGCCGAGGTGTGCAGATCACGAGGTCAAGAGTTTGAGACCAGCCTGGCCAGTATGGTGAAACCCCATCTTTACTAAAAATACAAAAATTAGCCGGGCATGGTGGCGCACACCTGTAATCCCAGCTACTCAGGAGGCTGAGGCTGGAGAATCGCTTGAACCCGGGAGGCGGAGGTTGCAGTGAGCCGAGATCGTGCCACTGCACTCCAGCCTGGGCGACACAGTGAGACTCTGTCTCAAAAAAAAAAAAAAAAAAAAAAAGATATATAGCACACATTCCAAACTCAGAATGATTTAAAAAAACAGTGTTTAACAATGACAATGACCAAGAGAGATTGTAAAACACTATCAATTTGAGATTCAACTCAATTTCAGAGATGACAGAATATGTATGTGCTGGGGGGGAGAGTGTTTTTATAATCAATGAAATGCAGTACTAATGTGAAATTAAACTTTTTTTTTTCCCTAAAGGCTTGGTAGGATTTGTTTGTAAACCTGAGTTTCATGTTTTCTTTGTAAAAGTAATCTGTATTACTAATTAGGTTACTTTAAAGATTATAAAAATCACTAGAATTTTCTAATTATGGAGTCAGTTTTGGGAAATCATCTTTCCAGAAATCTGTTCATTTCATTAAATTTTTGAAATTTATTGGCTTAAAGTTGTTTATAATATCTTTTAAACATCTACTTGTATTTTTAGTTGTGTCCCCTTTCATTCCTAATATTTCTTTTTCCCCTTAAGCTTGCCAAAGGTTTGACAATTTTATTAGCCTTTGCAAACAACCATCATCTTTCCTAATCTCAACTGTGTCTTGCCTTCTATTTAATTAGCTTATTATCTTTATTATTATTTCCTTCCCTGTTTACTTTGGGTTTATTCTATTATTCTTTTTCTAGTTCATTACTTCTGAGACTTTCTTCTTGCCAAATATCAGCATTAAGGCTATTATTTTTTAGATTTCCTGCTTGGGAATTGTGGGGCCTCCTTAATCAGACAGTTGTTGTCTTTCAAGAATTCTGAAAGATCCTCAGCATTATCTCTTTTAAAAATAACTCTCACCCATTAAATTTCATTCTGCAACTGACAGTTCCAACTGATGCAGACTTTACACAGCTGCACAGTAGGTACTTCATGTGGATTCTCTCTGATAATGGTTCGTTATCCCACGTGTTGATGATTTTTTTTTTCACATCACCGCCAGCATCTGGTGCTGACGGTATTTTAGATTTTAAGCTATTCTTTCTTATAGGTGCACAATGGCATCTCATTTTAATTTTTTATTGATTTTAAATTATGAGCTCATATATACTTCTTTGAAGTCTGTGTTTAAAATACTCTTCTCTAAAGAAGATTTGTGTCAGTTCTTCCAGGCACTTGTGTATACTAATAACCCAAATTGTTTTAAACTAAATTGAAGGGTGTTTTTGCCACAGAGATAATATGGATTTTGACCCCAAACTCATATAAATATGTGCTTGTGTTTAGAATTTCTCAAGGAAGACTCTCCCCTCCCATCATTTCACCTAGAATCAAGACCAAAACAGGCAAATATAGTCTTCGTCTGTGGGTATGTTTTCCAGTTCATTAACTAAGTACATTACCTCAGGACCTCTAATTTTATGAGGAGAAATCTTCAATCCAAATTTCCATCACGAATGGGCCACAGTCTTTTACTCCTTTCTCTTGCTAAAACTCAAGCTTTAGACCTTCAGAGATTAGCAGATGCTGGCTCCAGAGCTCATCACCTCTGGAGTCCCACTTTCTCAATAATTCTGCCCCTCCTGTTAATTCCTTTATTTTACTGACAATTCACATTTTAAATTTCTAAGACATTTTACCTAGTATTTTGATGTTCTTACTAGAAGGATTTTCTCTGAACATCTACTTTGCTATGTTACTGGAACTGAAAGTTCACTTACATTAAGCTTTCATATTTCCTTACAATGTTTCCCTACTTCTTTCCCCTATATTTCCTAATTACAAATTAAACTCGTGGGCAGGAGTGGCAAAAATCATCTTTGCACTTGCTTTCTACTACAGGACTATTTACAAGCAGGCTAAATGAAAGCCAGCTTGATAGAGGAGACTCCAAAAATACTGAATTCCCCAGGGGATATTGGGCCATCTGTCAAAAACATTCTTTCTTTACCTGGAAAGAGATCAACTTGCTAAGATTTCATTGTTTCATTCATAAATAAAATTTATATATGTTCAAAGTTACAACAACCAAAAAAAAGAAAAAAATTCTACGAAGCTGTTTACTTTCTCTCAAAAATTATACGAATATTACTTAACAATTCTACTGATATTACTTGGCTGTATATTTATTAAAAATACAGAAAGTCCTCTCTAGGCCTCAGTTAAGAAAAACAAAATTGTAGTAGTCAACTCTACAGATAAAACTTTTACCACTCTTGCTAAAAAGGAGATTTCAATATGTCCGACTTGCAAAACATAGAAGGCTAAGTCCCAACAGAAAAGAGCTGAGAAACGAGTACAGGTAATAGTTGATCATTTTTTAATGTTATATTAAGTTAAAAAATATATAAAAGAACTTTTTTCAAGGAAAAAATACTCCTTATTTGTGACATCTTAAAATCAAAACGATTGAACCCATGGAGATACCGAGTAGAAGGATGGTTACTGGAGGCTGGGAAGTGTAGTGAGAGGGTGGGGTTGGGGGAGCTGGGGACACTTAATAGGTACAAAAAAAATAGCATGAATGAATATGGCCTAGTATTTGATAGCACAACAGGGTGACTATATTACATAATAATTTAATTGTACATTTTAAAGTAACTAAAAGAATATAATTGTCTGTAATACAAAGGATAAATGCTTGAGGAAATGCCTAACATATTTTCCATGATGTGATTATTAGGCACTGCATGCCTGTATAAAAACATCTAATGTACTCCATAAATATTTATACCTACTGTGTACCCACAAAAATTAAAAATTATAAAAAAAAATTCTTTGGTGTTCTTAATGTTCACCTTTCTGCTTTGTTAAAGAAGCAATTAATAAGGCCCAGCAAGAATAAGACAGCTGCCCCCCATCTTTGTAAAGATACTTAAAGCTGAATTATTCATTCTTACTTTTCAATAAATGCTTTCAAAGTATTTCAGTTTCTCCTGTAGGAATATAGGGACAGTTGAACAAAGATACCATAACATTTTATAAGAGATTTTTAAAAAGATTTTATTTTTATATCCTGAATTTGCCAAATATTATATTCTCTTTCATTATTCAATAGGTATTTTCATAGTTCTATGAAGCAACTACCCAAAGACAAGGAACTTCAAAACAGAAAACAACCTATTTTAAAAAATAACTTGAAATCTAAATTATAGATATTTAATGCATTAAGGAGTTTAAAACTCAGAAGAAAATTAGCATAGTCTGTAATTATACTATTTCTAAAGAAAACCTCTGGCTACAAACCAAAGCACAGCATTCTGGGGGAAAATTAAAGATAATGGAGGGGTGGGTCTAACTACAAGCCCTCTTTCAGGTAAAACAATTTTCCAAAATATAACACATTCAAGAACACACTTGTTATATGTGTACAGTCCCACATATGTTCAGAACTGATACTAGAAATGTCTTAACAAGACAGGAGGAACTGCTTCAATTCATGGAGGAAAGTGATTTCTAGGTCTTTCTTATCTGTGAACCACTTAAATGAAAGTACTCCATGTTAGTCACCTGAGATTATACCAGTAATGTGTAACGCTGTCACCCTGGGGAATCTGGTACGGTATCTTCACATTAGTAAACTGTATGAAAGAAAACCTCCTTTGAAGTTTTCTATGAAGTAGTGGATATTGACTTATATTTTTAGTGCTGCTAGAGCATTTAAAGTGAAGAGACTTTGCAGATTTAAGAGAACATACTAAGGGATAAGAGACCCAAAACTAAAAATAGATATTTTAATTCAAGCCTAGCTAAACCAAGCACAGTCTGTTAATTTTGATAAAACTGTTTAAGCAGGTTAAAGTTTTTGTTTTAAAAGTTTAAAAATTTTAAACATTTAAAAATTAGTTTGAAATGGACTCATTTAAGTTTTAGTAAAGCAATATTATATATTCTCTCACAAAGCACTATAACTGAAAGACGGTTTTTTAAAAATAAAAACATACAAAATAGCTTTTTACAACCAAGAATGAGAGTAGCTACAAGGTAAGTTATAGTATTTCATGAAGCTTTGATAATAATCTCAAACGTGACACAGAAGAAATTGCCTATTTGCCCATGAGATGAGCTATAATTTAGTCTCCAGGCTCCTTTGGCATTGTCGTTAGTTAAAAGCAGAGGAGGAAAGGGTGAAAGTGAGCCTACTTAATCTACATTTCTGTCTTCTTTTTTAGTTTTTTGAGACAGAGTCTTGCTCTGTCACCCAGGCTGGAGTGCAGTGGCGCGATCTTCACTCACTGCAACCTCTGCCTCCCAAGTTCAAGTGATTCTTGTTCCTCAGCCTCCCCAGTAGCTGGGACTATGGGCATGCACCATCATGCCCGGCTAATTTTAATATTTTTAGTAGAGATGGTTTCACCATGTTGGCCAGGCTGGTCTCAAATTCCTGACCTCAGGTGATCTGCCTGCCTCGGCCTCCCAAAGTTCTGCTATTATAGGCATGAGACACTGCACCCGGCCCTTACGTATCTGTCTTTCTTAATAAACAATTGAAATATGTTTGGCTCATATCAATCAAAACAAATACCATCCTCTTTAAGAGACTATAATTTTACTGAAGGTAAAATTATTTTAAAGTAAACTGATACTAAGCCTTTGAATAAGGAACACAATCTGGAAAATACACAATTTTTTGAATAATCTAATTCACCATAATCTAAACATATAACAAACAAAAATGTATTTTGATGTGTGTGGGGTAAGGAGAGTCAGTCTCCCCAGCTCTTAAAAAAATCCTAAAACGATAGAACAAAACCAGAGTGCAAAAAACTTTAGAACCACTTTTAAAGAATGATGAGCTACATTAAGTTGGTATGAGTCAATATACATAATAGAGATTCAGCCAGAAACATGAATGAGAATAGATGAAATTCTTAAATTGATGGTAAGCAATCATTCACTTATTATGCATGTAATTTAAGGCATTTAACTCTCTTTACAACACTGCTTGAAGAAATCAAACATACCTATTATAATAACAATATAAAGCAGCACATTGTGAAATCCCCAAAGCAGTGATACAAGAATTTTGAAAACTGAGATAACAGTATCACCTAAGAAAGCCTTACAAAAGAGAACAGATTTAAACTACACCTCAAGAATGAGAAGTATTTGGATAAGCAAGTAGAAAGGAGAAGCATATTCCACAATAGAAGACCAGCACAAATAAAAGTACAGTCTCACTGGAAAACAGCGAAGAAAGCTATCTAGCTGGGTCCATGATGATGAAAAACAAGATGAAATTGGAAGAGTACAGTAACATCAGACATACTAAGAACCTTGACTACCAAAGATTATGGAAGCCTAAATTTACGCTCTCAATTGCTGGTTTCCACTTGCTGGTCCAAATGTTGCTACATCAGACACACTTGGAGAGCTTTATAAACACATTATGTTACTGAGCCTCACCCTTAAGAGATTCTGAAAGAGTGGAGTGAAATCTATAGCTAAGCAAAGCTTCCAGGTGACTCAGATACAGCCAGATTTAGGTGCTACTGCTCTAAGCAACAGTAAGCCACTGCCTTTTTGAGAATGAGAGGGACGTAAATGTAGCCATCTCGCTAGTTTTTTATAGTTAAAAGCTTTAATAATAAAAAGTGGTACTTTCACTTAAAATTTTATATTTCTCTTTTATTCATATTATTTCCCTCAGAGATCTACTTCATAGGATCCATGTGTTCTCTGGTCACACACACCTATAAGAACCCTGAACCCATCATAATCTCACCAAAATATGTAAAAAATAATTTTTTGTTCGGTTGTTTTGTTAAGAAAGATGAACTGGTATGTTGGAGGGCAAGGTTCTAACAGCAGTTAGGAGGCTGTGGTACTACTCAGTAATGCAGGCATAAAATGATAGAGATCTAACCAAGATGGTAAAAGTAAGAACAAAAATCAAGAGATAAATCAGAGCCTTGACACTTTATAACTTCCAAAAGAAAACACAGAAAGTATCCTTTGCAACTTTAGAGTAGGCAAAACTTTAATAGGAAAAAAGTTTGAATCATAGAAAAAACTGATAAATTGGACATTAATGAAATTTAAAACATCTGCTCTTAGAAAGAAAGCATTAAGAAAATAAGAAAGCATGCCAAGACTGGAAGAAAGTACTCTCAATACACATGGCTATCAAAATGATATTAAAATGTATTAAAGAACCTTTAAAACATAATAATACAAACAAGACAATTTTCAAATGGGCAAACATATGAAATGATACTTTGCAAAAAGAAGATGTAAAAGATGGCCAATGAGCATATGAGATGCTCAACATCATGAGTAATGAGGGAAATGTAAACTGAAACCACAATATACCACTAAACACCAACTGGAATGACTAAAATAAAAAAGATCAAGGATGTAGAGCCACGGGACTGCTCACACACTGCCTAAGAGGAATGTAAGAATGGTCCAACTACTTTGGAAAATGGCTTGGCCATTTCTTATAAAGTAAAACAAACACTCGCCGTATGATTCAGCAATTGCACTCCTAGGTACTACCCCCCAAAAAATATATCTCCAAAGCATTGTATACATAATGGAATTCTATCAAAATACTCAAGTCAAAGTTTGAAAAATTTGAACCTCCAAAAATATGACAAAATTGACTGGAACTTAAAAAATTTGAGTTTTATCTAAGTTCAAATTTTAGCTCTATTACATACTATATAGACTTGTAAACCTTACCAACTGCTCAGTTTCCTCATTTGTAAAATGGGGGGAATAATGATTTATACACCATAAAGTCCTCCTAAGAATTCCATGAGCTAATGCATATAAACGCCCTCAGAGACATGAGGACCTTTAAATGTTATGCACTATATTATCAATAAGCTTTTGGAACTCTAGTTCTTTCCATTCAGAAGCTAAAATGCTGATCATGAGTACTTGAGATAAGGCAGATACATCAGAGGTTTTCTGGACATTGGTTTATTCTCTCCAGCAGTTAATCTTCACCATGACCAAAAGCTAACAGATAATCTTATTTCAAACAAACCTCCTACACATGAAAACTGTCATACGGAATTTCAGTGGATAAACCAGAGGAAGGTATTTTGCTTTACAAAAAGCCAATGGGTTGACTTTAACAAAGAAGTAAATCTATTATATAGTTTACTCTAAAAATATTAATTTATTCATAAACTTACCTAGGAACATTTAAGTGCAAATAAAGATATGACTAACATCGTGGCTGCTTTAAATGCAAAAATTAGAGGGTTATACATGGGCCATCCATACTAAAAGAAGTTCTAAATGAGCCTCTAAAAGATACTGAAGTATAGCAAAGCCTAAAATGTCAGCCTTCAATCCAAATGGAATCATTTTTTATTTAAAATACTGATGACAGTAATGATAATACTTGTTATTATTATTATATCAGCTATCATGAGTGGTTATCATCTACCAGGTGCTAGGCTTTATATACATATTAATTCATTTTAAACCTTAATAAAATCCTGTGTGCTAAATACTATTATCTTCACTTTACCAATGACTGACACATAATGAATGTATTAAAATCTATGAGCTCCTCATGATATTAAAAAAATTTAAAAGGCAAAAAGAATTTGTCACCACTGGAAGTAGACTTCACATTACGCCTTCAATCAAAAAATTAATACTTTGCAGTAAACAAATACCCACACAGCCTACCTTTTCTGTAGGAACTAACTATATTTCACATTTACCAAGTAACCCTAAGTGATGATCTCGTCTTTAAAGAAAAATTTCATTAACACGTATAAAAAGAATGACAGAATTATAAAATTGCCATTTTTCAACTCCTAATATTGTAACTGATTCAGTTAATGATCATCAAAGGATTCAAACATCTTTCAGTAAAAAGTTGATGGGGGACATGATTTTTGCAGGGTGCCAAATATATCATCTTTATCTTCACTTTCAAGTCATAAGGAATGAAAAGATGCAACTTTCAATGAACAGAATCAGGCTACCCTCACCTAAATCTACCAATCTTGTATCACTAGCAGCAAGACAATCAGATATTAAGTGAATTCTTGTGATGCATCATGAAGTACTACACACTCCCTACAAAGTATTCTTGCCAAAAATGCTCTAGCTAGATATAATCGAGCCTTTGCATTTAACTTCTAGTTTACAGAAAATATAGAAGACAGAGAAACAAATTAAGTAATACCACAAAGATGTAATCAAACAAACCTAAAAAAGTCAAACACTCTATAGGACATTGGCCTAGATCCATTTTTTTTTTTTTTTCCTGAGATGGAGTTTCACTCTTATTGCCCAGGCTGGAGTGCAATGGCACTATCTCAGCTCACTGCAACCTCCACCTCCTGGGTTCAAGTGATTCTCCTGCCTCAGCCTCTTGAGTAGCTAGGATTACAGGTGCCCGCCACCACGCCCGGCTAATTTTTTTGTATTTTTAGTAGAGATGGGGTTTCACCATGTTGGCCAGGCTGGTCTCGAACTCCTGACCTCAGGTAATCCACCTGCCTCGGCCTCCCAAGTGCTGGGATTACAGGCATGAGCCACTGCGCCTGGTCACCCAAGTTTCTTAAAACCGTCAAAGACACAAAAGAAAACAAAAGTAAACAAGGAGACTCTTTAGGATTAAGGACGTAATGACATAACCAAATAAGATGTATGGACTTTATTTGGTTTCAGCAAGCCTACTGTAGCAACATTTGGGGAAAACTGGGCGAAATTTAAATACAGACCAGGTGTTAGGTTATGTTAAGTAATTATTATCAGTTTTGTTAGATGTAATAAAGGTTTTATGGTTATATAAGAAAATGTGCTCATTTTTTAGAGACACACTAAGTATTCTGGGGTACATCATGAAGTCTGTAATTTACTCTAAATATTCATGCTGTACCCCAAATAAATGAAACAAACAAAACAAAAGGTTAATAACTGTTTACGTCTACACAATGGGTATATTAGTGTTCACTGTACTCTTTTTTTAACTTCCCTGTTTGCCTGAAAACATTCATAATAAACAAGTGTAGTTTTAATTATTAGTAACTAACCCTTTTGTTGGTTCATTAACTCCTAAGTTAAAGAATTCCTCTAAATATTCTAGTGCACAGATACATGAATCAGAGAAACCATTATCTATTATAGCCAAAATTCTGGTGCACAGTGCAAAAAAAAAAAAAAAAAAACCAGGTCGGTTGCATTGTTTCAGAATTTTATCTTAATGAAGCTTATTTATACCAGAGTGTGTATCATATATCGTTTTTTCAGGTCTTCCAAAAAGCATTTTGGCAACAAAAATGCTACCTTTTCAAAAATACAATCGACAACTAAGCAATATATGTTATAGTAATTATTTTCATCTTGTTACATAAATTTTTATAGTTCCTATAATGCTATATGAAAGTGTTTCCATCTAATATATGACTAGAAAAACATTTTCTATTGAAATAAAGTAGAGGCCGGGTGTGGTGGCTCATGCCTGTAATCCCAGCACATTGGGAGGCCGAGGTGGGCAGATCACAAGGTCAAGAGATCAAGACCATCCTGGCCAACATGGTGAAATCCCGTCTCTACTAAAAATACAAAAATTAGCTGGGCATGGTGGCATGCGCCTGTAATCCCAGCTACTCAAGAGGCTGAGGCAGGAGAATCGCTTGAACCCAGGAGACGGAGGTTGCAGTGAGCTGAGATTGCGCCACTGCATTCTAGCGTGGCGACAGAGCAAGACTCTGTCTCAAAAAATAAAGAAATAAAGTAGAAAATGATCATGTAACTTACTATTTACAAGGTAGTACTCCTTTAAAAAGTTACTAAAGCCCAATTTCAAAAGATAATTCATAAAGTTACAATATCAAACCTGACTAATTACAAAGTATGATAGAACTCTAAATTTAATTTTTAAAAATACTCAATAACCTAAGTATACATTAACTTTCAAAACAACAAATTTCATTTCTCAATTTTAAAAGCAGAAGTGCTTCCACCACAGCTATGAGTAGTACCACAGGAGATTTCCGTACATTTGATTAAATAAACTTCAGCTGAGGAGCAGAATCCATTATACAAAACTTATTAATTATGAATTAGAAACTGTGATCCCTGAACTTCTGGGAGTACCCAAAGACCCTTCTACAGGGTCTGCAAGGTGAAAACTAGTTTCATAATACTTTTTCATTATGTTGCCATTTTCATTGATGGCACAAAAGCAATGTTGGGTAAAACTGCTGGCAACTTAGCACAAATCAAGGCAGAGGCACCAAACTGGAGTAGTAGGCACTGAATTCTTCAGTCATGCACTCACAGAAGAATGACAGTTTCACTTACAGATGTCCTTGATGAAGAAGTAAAAATTATTGCTCTTGAACCTTTAGTAGGTAAGATTTTAATATTCTGTGCAACAGAATGAGAAGTGTACGTAAAGCCCTTCTCTGTACTATATTTTTTAATGTGTGAACACTTGGAAGATCTGCATAATTCAGTAAGCAAATATTTTCCAAATGACTAATGCATGATGTTACAAAATCATGCATGAGTAAAGAGCCATTCAAAATTCAAGAGTGAATTTTAACAGAGTATGGAAAGTGTACTGATAGCGTTTCAGATTCCAGATTGCAATTAACATTAAGAAAATTACTACTAGTCAAGTTTTGGCATATTATCAAAGAATATCTCTAATTATGTATAAACCCTCTCTCTCTCTCTCTCTCTCTCTCTATATATATATATATATATACACACATATGTGTGTGTGTGAGAGACCAGATTTTATTCATATACTTCAATCAGATCATCACATCACAACAGACTGCAGAAGCAGATACAAAAATGCAGGTGTCTTTTAAGCTAGACATTAAAGTGATTTGCAAAAACTGCCAAAAAGCAGTTCTTAATCATGGATGATTTTGTCCCTCAAGGGATACTTGGCAACATCTGGAAACATTTCTGGTTGTCACAACTGGGGAAACTGCTATTGACATCTACTGGGTAGAGGCCAGGGATACTGCTAAACATCATATAATGCATAGGACAGCTCTCCACAACAAAGAACTGTCCGGCCCAAAACAGTGTCAAGGTTGAGAAATCCTGAAAATAGTTCCAAGGTTGAGAAGTCCTGGGATAAACCAATACCAACCTTCTCAATCAACTTTTTGGGGAGTAGAGGGGAAGAAAACATTGTAATTCTTAATAAAAATGTTACTTATATTAACATGTAATGGGTTTATTACTTTAAATGAATTAAATTTTTAAATTTCTAGTTTTAATTTATAATATAATAAATACAAATAGACATAACTCACATAAACAAAAGCACTTCACAGTCTTCAATAATTTTTAAGACTACAAAGGAACCATGAGACCATAAAGTGTAAGAATCACCAAATTAGATGAATGATATAACTAACGAAGTATGTTGGAGAATATTTAAAAACTTAAAAGTCTAAAGGAAAGTGTACTCATTTCAAGAGTATTATAGATGACCTAAACAAAACAAACAAAACCCCTTACAAAACCAAATAGTTAAAAAGAAAAAAAAATGATAGTCCCCAAATGTCATTCTCCCCTTCTCCCCTCCAAAAACAAAAACAAAAACAAGACAAAACATGAAAACCACAACTTCCTACCCTGGCTGTGAGGACTTGCTGGACTAAGAGATGGCTGATGCAAATCTTTGGTTGGCGTTGGATAAGCTTCTTTTCCTTGGCGCTGACTCATCTTTCCTGGTGTCAGAAGTTGAGATTCGTCACTGTTTGCTACAACAGCTCAAGGAAAGAAGAGAAAAATACTTAGTACTAAAGTCATAGATTTACATAATAGTATACTTAATAACATGGAATAAGATCATAACTGAAATGGCCTTGGTGGTTATATTCATTTTACCAACTCAATACTTTAATAAATTCTCATAGTCATCTTGTTTTCATGTTGGTTTGTTACTGATCCAAGAAGAATTGACAGGTATGTTTGAGTCAGATATACAAATTATAGACATTATAATAATGAAAATACATATCCAACTGATAATGAAAGGCCTAAGGTTTACTGTGTGCCTTTCATTGTGCTATTTACTCTTTATATTTACCAACAAAACAATAAGCAAAAGACAGTCATTTCCCAAAAAAAAATACAAATCGTCAATAAACACATAAAGATACTCAGCCTCATTAGTAATCAGAAAAACTACAAATTACTAGCAGTATAAAATAATACTTGACATTCACTAGAATTTCTATTCTAATTTCTAATTTTCATGAAAAGTCGGTATGATAACTGTTTTAGAGAGGAAGAAACTTGAGGGTCAGAGATTGCCTTGCCTGAGGCTAAACAGTAATAGAGGCAAGATTCTAACTCAGAACCATTTGGTTCCAAAGTCTGTCTCTTAAAGCTTGCTGCCACAATAAGCAATTTAAGTAGTGCTTTGAAGTTGCTTCTCACCCATTTGGCCCTCCTACTATCTATCACTCAGTGATAGCGAGCCATGCCCAGTTTCAGAGAGCAGAAACAAAGTGAAAACACTCAATGAAGAAACAGGACAAACCGCCAAGTCCAAAGTACCTGAGGATCTCCACGTTCTTTCATTTTATATTCCTGTGCTTTCAGCCTATAAAAACTCGAGTTTCATCTTAAGAAAGGACGATTTACTAGCACTTTGGAAAGTCGAGATAGGTGGATCACCTGAGGTCAGGAGTGCGAGACCATCCTGGCCAACGTGGCGAAACCCCGTCTCTACTAAAAATACAAAATTAGGCAGACGTGTTGGCGCGCCTATAATCCCGGCTACTAGGGATGCTGAGGCAGGAGAATCGCTTGAACCCAGGGGACAGAGGTTGCAGTGAGCAGAGATCATGCCATTGCACTCCAGCCTGGGCAACAAGAGCGAAACTCCATCTCAAAAAAAAAAAAAAAAGACGATTTAGTCTCCACCATAGGTTTTATTTTTCAACAGACATTCAGAATTTCACATTCATCTTTTTCTCATCACGTCCTTTAAATCTAATTGGTTTAAAATGTTTTCCATTGCGATAGTTTTCAAAATTTTATTTCAGCTCCTTAGATTCCAAAGTAAAAATACAAAAACACTTGCACTTTTCATCCAAAATATAAAAAATTATTTTTCCAAGTCAGTTAAAAAAATCTATAGACTGATGACTCCCAACTTCATATCTCCCCCTAAACTCAAACTTACATACCCAACTGCCTGCCTTATAATCACCTCTTAATTATTTACAGGCATCTCAAATTTATCTAGAATATAATTTTTGATTCTGCTCATCCTTCAAACCTGCCTCTCCCCAATCTCAGTTCGTGCCATCACTACTCCCCTCCCACTACTTTCTCAGGCCAAAACCTTAGATGTGTTTTTATTTTTCTCTTTCTCTTACCGAGCAATCTTTTAAAATCATAAATTAGATTTCCAGTATGCGGAAATATCCTCACTGGCTTCCCATTACATTTGCAATATAATTCATAACCTGGAAATTCAACACAGTCTGGCCTGCTACTTGTTCCAACCTCATTCTCTACCACTTCCCTGTCACTCACTTGGCTCCTGCCGTAAATAGTCTTCTTGGTATTTCCTCAAGAAAGGCCATCTTTTGCCCAGTCACAGGGCTTTTATCTCTTGCTCTTTCTACCTGGAATATTCCTACCCCAGATCATCACATTATTAGCTCCTCTCCTTTGTTGTCTGGGCTCAAATGTCGTCTCTTCAGAAAAGCCCTTTGGTTTCTTCATGGTGCTTTTTGATACGTTCTTAATTTCAACATAGCACAATTTGGCTTTTTTTTTTTTTAGGGTTAGTACCCACCACTTCACAGTTATACTCTATCACTTTACCTTACATGATTTTCATTGTAGCTCCTATCATTATCTGAAACAATATAGTTTATTGCTTGTCTTCCTCCATTAGACATTAAATTCCGTGAGAGAAGGAAGTTTTGTCTGCCTTATTTTCCCATAAATTATCAGGTCCTGGTAAACTTCCTGCCCTATTAAAGGTGTTGCTTCCTACCATACTAAAGATGTTCAATAAATTTATGCTGAGTCAATAAACCAACTTTTATTTTTATATTTTTATAAAACATCATAAAGTATATGGTGTCTCTTTCAGTTACTAAATCCAAGATTCATTTGATTCCTAAAAATAATTATTAAAAAATAATTTTAAATGTATGGTACTGATGCAGAGAGATAAACTGACCTAAAGAACATAGCAGATAGCTTTCAGAAACAGACACATACATACATGGAGCTCAGATATACAATAGAAATAGGGAAAATAAATTACTCAGTTAACAATATGAGGTTATCAACTGCTCATCAATATTGGAAAAGTAGAGAAAATCTACTTCTTACCACACACAAAGAATAGTTCTATGAAGACTACAGACATAATGTAAAAAGCAAAACTGGAAAATCTTTAGAATAAGAGAATATCTTCATAAACTTGGGACAGATATTCCTTTAAAAAGACACAAAAAAGCACTAACCCAAAAATTAAAAAATCAGTAAGTTCAATATTAAAAGTATAAATTTATTTAAAGGTATCATAAACTGAAAAGGCACAAAATAAGATATTTGCAACACCCATAATTAACACAAGGTTGGTATCTAGAATGTTCTTAAAAAAAAAAACTTCCATAAATCAATAGAAAAAGAACATCATCAAATAGCAAAATAGGGCAAAGACTTGAACAGTGATTCACAGAAGAAAAATGCAAAGGGGCAATAAATGTGTGAAAAGATGTCCATCCTTTTTTAATAATGAGGCAAATACAAATCAAAATAATAAATATTTTATACTCAGTGAAATTAACAAAAATTAGCATCTGATAATACCAAATACTGATGAGGATGGGATCATCGAGATGTCTTAAGCATTGTTGGTGGAGTATAAGTTGATACAAGCACTTTGGAAAACAATGTGAGCTTCTTACATAAAACTGAATATCCTGTGGGTCCAACAATTCCACTCTTGGATCTAGAAAAACTCTTACAGGTATGTACCAAGGGACAAGAATAAGAATGTTCATACCAACACTGTTCATAATAGCAAAAACCAAAACAACATATTCATCAACTGAAAAATGAATTTTAATAAATTGTGGCATACGCATATAATGAAATAGTATATAGCACTAAAAAGGAATGATCTAGTTCTATAACAAACAACATGATTGAATATTAAAAGTAAAATGTTAATTACAGCCAGGCACAACAGCTTGCATCCATAATCCCAGCTACTCAGGAGGCTGAGGTGGGAGGATTGCTTGAGGCCAGGAGTTCAAGACCAGCCTACACAACATAGCAAGACCTATCTCTAAAAGAAATAAAAATTAAAAAAAGTTAGCTGGGCGTGGTAGCTTACACTGTAATCCTAGCATGACAAGCATCTGTAGTCCCAGCTACTAGGAAGGCTGAGGTGGGAGCATCACTTGAGCCCAGGTGTTCAAAGCTGCAGTAAGCTGTGATAAAGCCAATGCACCCCAGTGTGGGCAACAGAGCAAGACCCTGTCTCTTTAAAAAATTAAAAAAAAAAAAGGTAACTACAAACAGCAAGTCCTAGAAAATTATATAAACCATGACACCATTCTTTTAAAATTGAAAACCAAGCAAAATCTAGTGATACATATGTGAGTAAAAAACAACAACAAAAAAGACTTTTTAAAAAGCAAAGAATAATAAAAAGAAAAAATACAACCTAGTCATGCCCTCTTGGGGCAGGCTCAGGGATAAAAATGCAGCAGAGGCCAGGCGCGGTGGCTCATGCCTGTAATCCCAGCACTTTGGGAGGCCGAGGCAGGCGGATCATGAGGTCAGGAGATTGAGACCATCCTGGCTAACACGGTGAAACCCTGTCTCCACTAAAAAATACAAAAAAAAAAAAAAAATTAGCCGGGCGTGGTGGCCGGCGCCTGTAGTCCCAGCTACTTCGGAGGCTGAGGCAGGAGAATGGCGTGAACCCGGGAGGCGGAGCTTGCAGTGAGCCGACATCGCACCACTGCACTCCAGCCTGGGCGACAGACAGAGACTCCGTCTCAAAAAAAAAAAAAAAAAAAGGGCAGCAGAAAGACCGAAGGTACATGGAAGATTCTAGTTCTTAAGCTGAGTGATAGGTCAATAAGGGCTCATTGTATAATTATGCTCTCATTTACATATGACACATATTCTTTTGTATGTATCAGACAGAACATTTAATGCTAATTTAAAATACTTTGTAAGAACCACTAGCAGAATTAATGTAGGTTTTAGTATTCTGTCAGTAAAACATAGGTGTCTATGTCTTGGATAACTTTAAAACAGCCTGAACTGTAAAGTTAGCTCTATTCACCCTTTCTAATCCATTTTCAATGGAAGTATAACTACATGATTTTGATAACCGTGAAATAACAGAGTATGCAGAAACAGCGATACACCTAGTGCACCTCTTTACCAAAAAAAAGTCAGAAAGCCCATGTTTCTATTTATTTTCCCTGACCCCATTCACAAGCATTAACAACTATATACACAAGAGAGGCTAGGGAATATAAAAATCATTATGATTTCCTACATCAGTTACATAATAGTAGACCATTCAAACATAAGTTTAAGAGGGACAGTCACTTTTCTTCTGTATCCCTTGGCACATAACTGATACTCACTAAATACTCTCTAAATGACTGAATAGATATTTGGCAAATGAATCATTGTGTGATTCCAGTGCAGTTTCACTGTCTCACCTACCAAAGATAACATTACAGTGCCCTCTGCTGTTTCTACTTCAAGTGGAAGTAAAGCAACCTGCTTTGCTACTCACATTACTCATCTTTAGTAGAAATCACACTGAAACAGTTAATATAATTAACATATCTGCTGCATCTAAGGAGAACGTGAATCAAAAACTAACATTTTTATCTTCTGAATTCAACTAATCAATATAAAATTTGAAGAATTTTACAAGTTTTGAAAGTTTGCCTTTAAGTGGAAGCTAAAATAAGATGAAGTAATTTTTTAAAGTCATAAATAATAATCTGTATGTAAATCCTATGTCTCCTTTTCTTCTAAGGTATACATTTCTTAAATACTCCAATAATTTAAATGTCAGTATAGATCACATAGTTTTTTCATTCAATAGTACATGATCCTAATCAAGTACCATGAAATTACAGTTGACATTTAAGCAGTCAAAAATGTGTATTTAGGGACTGGGAGTGGTGGCTCACACCTGTAATCCCAGCACTTTGGGAGGCAGGCAGATCATTTGGGCTCAGGAGTTTGAGACTAGCCTGGCCAACATGGTGAAACCCCATCTCTACTAAAAATACAAAATTAGCTGGGCATGGTGGTGCATGCCTGTAATCCCAGCTACTCAGGAGGCTGAGGCAGGAAAATTGCTTGAACCCGGGAGGCAGAGGCTGCAGTGAGCCAAGGTTGCGTCCCTGCACTAGGTGACAGAGCGAGACTCCATGTCAAAAAAAAAAAAAGTGCATTTAAATTTTGACCCTCCAAAAACTTAAGTACTAATAGCCTACTGTTCACTGTTGACTGGAAGCCTTATACATAATACAAAGCATTAACACATATTGTATATGTTGTATGTATTACATATTGTATTATGTAATACCATATATACATAAGCTAAAGAAAATGTTATTAAGAAAATCATAAGAGAAAATACAATTACAGTACTATACTGTATTTATTGATACCATAAGTTTATGCCATCTGTTTACAAGATGAATCATCAGTTTGAAAAAGCAGCAACCACAGCTGCAGACCTCAATCTAGAGCTAAATATTAAGCAATTAAACTTTTTCTTGTAATGTCATGGCCTTTGTCTGCTTCTTGGGAGCAACTGAAGCATCAACAGTGGTACTTCACATGGGTCCCATAGTGTTATTCAAGGTTTACAATATTGCACGAAACATGATGAAAATAGGCAAGAATGGTGATAAATGACTTTTTAAAGCAATATGCAACTTACTGGAGCAAAGAACTTCACACAGACATGATTAGCATCACACAGCAGTTTAAGTAGATATTCGCAACACCTGAGCTCATTGTAATAACAGGAAGTGGCTAGAAAATTATTACAGTAGTACAGTATGTACTAGTTAATGTTATGTAGTTACGATTTAATACTGTATCTTTATGTTTGTTTACATTTTTCTCAACTGGGAATGGCAACATGTACAGTGTGTGTGAAAAGTTTTGATAAATTTTTACTTTTGTAATAGATTTGTGAATATTTTAAAGTAGTAAGAAAATAAACTAGTACCTACATATATTTTATGCATTCATGATATACCTAACCTTTCCTTTATTTTTTCTGTGTTTCTAAGGTACAGTTCATCTGTGAGTTTTAAATTGTCACAAACCTCAGAAAAATTTTCCAATATATTTATTTTTAAAAATACACATAGAAGTGGACTCGTGCAGTAAAAAGTTGTCTTATTCAAGGGTCAACTGTACTTCACTTTAAAAGATATATGGGGCTGGGCGCGGTGGCTCACGCTTGTAATCCCAGCACTTTGGGAGGCCGAGGCGGGCGGATCACGAGGTCAGGAGATCGAGACCACGGTGAAACCCCGTCTCTACTAAAAATACAAAAAAATTAGCCAGGCGTGGTGGCGGGCGCCTGTAGTCCCACCTACTCGGAGAGGCTGAGGCGGGAGAATGGCGTGAACCCGGGAGGCGGAGCTTGCAGTGAGCCGAGATTGCGCCACTGCACTCCAGCCTGGGCGACAGAGCGAGACTCCGTCTCAAAAAAAAAAAAAAAAAAAAAAAAAAAAGATATATGGTCTCTAACAAATGATTATACAGACCCAGCCTTTTAATATTTGGCAGAGTACATTATAAAGTCATCTCTAATATTCTGTCGTATATTTTTATTTATATATGCTTGAAATATATAACCTTAAGTAAATTTCTTCTATTCCAAGTAAAAAAGATCTCCATTTGTAAAAACCCAGTTCCTAAGATAAAATATTTCAGTTAATATTTAAAATGCTATTCTATTTATAAAGCTCAGCAGTGCCATTCAGTTCACCTGAGTCCATGTCTAAATACATGAGCTAACTAAAGAAACTGAAGAATCCATTGAAATTATATGCCAAGTAAGTATCACAAAGCTGAACAACAAAACATAAAAATATTTTGAAGCTTGGTGCAGTGGCTCACACCTGCAATGTCAGCATTTTGGGAAGCCAAGGCAGAAGGACCGCTTGAGTCCAGGAGTTTTAGACCAGCCTTGGCAATGTAGGAAAACCCTGTGTCTACAAAAAATAACAATAAAAAAAATTTACTGGGCACATGCTTGTAGTCCCAGCTACTCAGGAGGCTGAGGTGGGAAGATCGCTTGAGTCTAGAAGTTATGGCTGCAGCAAGCTGTGATTGTGCCACTGCACTCCAGCCTGGGTGTCAGAGTAAAACTCTGTCTCAAGAAAATGAAAAACAACATTTTGAGATTTGTGTTCTTTTTTCTATTTTTAAGATTTCTACCTCCTAATGATGACTGTATAATAAACAATATTTATAAAATATTTTGAGTTATTGCATTTAAGAATGAAAAAAGGGCTAGGCACGGTGGCTCACACCTGTAATCCCAACACTCTGGGAGGCCAAGGTGGGAGGATCACTTGAGACCAGGAGTTCAAGACCAGCCTGGGCAACACAGTGAGACCACATCTTTACAAAAAATTTTAAAAATTGGGTGTGGTGGCACAAGCCTGGAGTCCTAGCTACTCGGGTGGCAGGAAGGTCCCTTGAGCCCAGAAGTTCAAGGTTGCATGAGTTATGATTGTGCTCCTGTACTCCAGCCTGAGTGACAGAGTGACTCCCCTGTCTCTAAAAAATAAGAATTAAAAAAAAAAAAAGGATTTAGCATATTACTTTAAATCCTCTCTTTTTAGAAAAAAAAAAAAATACATACATACTATAACCAGTTAGAGATAAACAGCAACTTATCTAGACTAAAAAAGTTTATAGTTAGAAGAAAACCTTTACCATTATCTCATTAAGTTCCTTTCCTAGGTCAATGAAATATAAGTCCCAGAACAGTAAACTGACTTGCAATAATCAGATAATTGTTTAGGAATCAATAATAAAACTTCCTAAATCAATATAATTTTCTATATTATTCATCAATAAAGTTAAAATCTTCATCTATGATGCAGTAAAATTTTAACTGTTTAGTTATACTTGAATGCAGCAAACAGTTTCCTTCTATCTTTGAATAACAGTAGAAGGAAGACACACTGGACTAGTAACCAATTCTAACTTCTCGGATATTTGTGCTATCTTAACTTCAGGCTCTCCTCTATAAAATTAATGCTTTATTAGATAATTTCTGAAGTTCCTTTCACCTCAGCAATTCTATGATTTTTAATATAAAAATTGCCCCTCTTACTCCCTAGCTAGACTATACAAATTTTTAGGGGCAGGCATCATGTTTTATTCATTATGTACCTCCAAAAGTTGGCAATGTCTGCCACTCCTTGCCCCAAAAAACTCTCAGTAAAATGTGTTGAGGTGAATTGGATATAATTTTCAAGGATACATCTTCTAAATCCCTAAGGTAAAATATGTTTCACTTATACCCAAAGTATAAAACAATTTTCATAATCAAATTATTATGTAAAAATTCTGACAAAATACAAGCTTTTCTCCCTTTCATATGGAAGTGAAATCCTTGTGCTAGATCCATGCCTTGTGATAACTGTAGAAAGAAATACTATGAAGAAGAGGTCCCAAATTATGAGTTAGATAATTAACTAAAGAATGCATCTTCAGATAATCAAGATGTAAATATACAAACACTGCCTATGAATCTCAGATGGACAATGAGAACAGAAGGGGCACTGGGTACTAAATGACCATCTATATTCTTTATATTTCAATTCCTGGAAAGAAAAGTAGAAGACTTAATAATTCAAAATTGAAACACCATTTGCCTTTCATAATAATTACACATCAAAATATTATCATGTCCCCAAACATGCCGTTCAAGCTTCAGCTACTTACTTGATGGCCCAAGGACATCTTTGCTATCACCAAGAAGCTTTTAAGGCAGGGTAATTGAGCAGCAAACAAATATAGTCCAAATCGGGAAGAAGCAAAACGCATCAGGATGGAAACAGCAGTGAAACAAAAGGACAAGGAAAATAGCATTAGTTTATAAGTAGAAAGCACATGCACATCAATAGTAATAACCGTAATAATTTACAAGAAACTTCCTTTTCCACACACAAAAAAAGATCTTAGATTAAGCAGTATCAAATATTTGTTTTGTTTTTAGAAAATGAAGGTGGTAAGAGAAAAATGGATCACCTACGTATTTTGTTTTGAAAATTAAGTCAAAAATTACTTTCAAATTCAAGATATAAGTTAGTAAAGGTAAAAATTACATAGAAATTTAAGAGACAGACAAGTTATGCATTCCCTAAATTTAAGGTGGTTTAAAACTATATAACACCCATGCACTATTAAAGATTAGTTCTGCATGCCATGAAAGCACATAACACTACAAAGAGATTTAGTATGTTTCTTCTACAAAAGAGTAAGGAACATTTACTGAGTGCTTGTTACATGCCAAGCATTGTGTGAAGAGCATCTACAGAGGCATCAACAAAGTAGAACAAATTTTTTCTCAAATACCAAAAAAAAAAAAATAGAAACATTAATCAGAAAGAAGTTTTATTAAGTCAGACAAAATTTTCTTAGGGCCCACTAAAAATCAAGCATAATATTTGGAGCTACTGGTCTTTGGGAAGTCACAAGACCCAACCCTTGAGTGAAGAACTTGCAATCAACCAAAAGAAACAGGAAAAAGCCTGCTGACCTTTTGTTTAGTAACTATTTTAACATAAATTACTCTAAATGTTGCCTATGGACAAGTGCTTTGGTTCTGGTAGAAACAGAGTTCTCAGCTCTCCTTCATTTTAAATACCAAATGTAGTAACGTACCAAAACAAATGCAGTAACAGAAATAAAAAATTCCCAATAATTACATTATTTGTTGGTCTTAAAGAGACTTGAGGATCTTAATTGGCTGTGACAAAACAAGTTAGCAGTTGTTTGCTTTGGGCTTTTGTCACCTCCTTGAATAAAATCTTGGACCTATTCCTTCCGTAAGTGATGGCTTTTTGCAATACTTGAAATGATCTTCTAATGCCTTGAAGGCATTTGCTCTATTCATGTTTGTGCAGCTTCCCATTTAATCTCATTCTTCTGGTTTTACAAACAAACTAAAGTTGGCAAAGTTATATTCTCCTGGGCTGAAGCAATCCTCCAGCCTCTGCCTCCCAAAATGCTGGAATTACTGATGTGAGCCATCACACCAGGCCCTAAATCACTTCTAATGAACAGAATACAGCCAAAGTGATGGGATGTCTCTTCTAGGATTAGATTATAAAGAGACTTTATAGATGCATCCCATCTTGCATGCAGTTTCTCAATCTCTTGTAGATAGATCACCCTGGGGAAAGCCAACTGTCACTTCGTATGTCAGCCTTGTAGAGAGGCCCACTAGGTGAAAGAACTATGGTGTTAGTGAGGTCGGCAAACACCACTAAGTGAACTTGGAAGCAGATCTCCCACTCCACCCTCCATCCCCAGTCAGTCTTTTGTTTTTTTGTTTTTTGAGGTAGAGTCTCACTGTGTTGCCCAGGCTGGAGTGCAGTGGTGTGATCTCGGCTCATTGCAATCTCCGCCTCCCGGGTTCAAGCGATTCTTCTGCCTCAGCCTCCTGAGTAGCTGGGTCTACAGGCACGTGCCACCACACCCAACTAATTTTTATATTTTTAGTAGAGACAGGGTTTCACCATGTTAGCCAGGCCAGTCTGGAACTCCTGACCTTCTGATCTGCCCATCTCAGCCTCCCAAAGTGCTGGGATTACAGGCATGAGCCACCGCGCCCGGCATAGTCAGTCTTTCAGTTGAGACTGCAGCAATACCCAATCCCCACTATCCTGACTGCAACCACATGAGAGACTGAGTGAGAGACCTCTAGCTAAGCTACTCTTGGATTTTGATCCATGGAAATCTGAGATAATAAATGCTTGTTGTTTTAAGCCACTTAATTTTTAGATAGTTTGTTGTGTACCAATAAATAACGTTAACACTGGAAAACTGGAAAAAAGTTAAGCTGACAGAAACAACTGTGGCAAACTTTACAAATGCTTCATAGACATCTTCTAAGATCTTCCTAAATTGATATAAATGATTGCATCGTTTCCCTAGATTTATCCGTAACTTGCAAAAGGAAAGCAGTGGTTCTAATCTTATGTATACACAGCTGAGAGTATTTAATTTCACAAGGCCAGTCATGTTTGAAGGTTTTATAGTTCATCTTCTATTTAAAGATTAATCAGCTCAACTTTCATTGTACAGTTCTGTTATATTCTCATATTTTGTCAATTAACAGCACTATGTCAACTGCTATACAACTGTACTCCTTACTTTTTTACTCCCAGAAAATAATCCTTAGCATATATACAACTACTACTAAATATTTGCTCCAAAAATGTCCAGGCATGGTTAGTCTCGACATTATCCTCAAGCATGTCTGTGTTATATAAATCTGATTCTACTGGATCAATCCTGTTTTTTTCAAGTTGAGGCACTGAACAATAATCAAAACAAACATCATCTTTTCCAATCATGTATTCATCCATTTAACAAATATTTACTTAGTAACTACTGCTGACATACATCACTTAGACACCAAGGGACATAGCAGTAAGCAAAATAGACAAAAATCCTGCCCCTGGTACTCATGTCCTAGTAAGAGAGATGAACAGTAACATAAAAAATGTTAAGTAAAAATTCATGGTATAATATATAGCATAAAAACTAGGGGGGAAATAAGTAACAAATGGGGACATAAAAAATATTAGGGAAAGGGAGTTAAAATTTTAGATAGGGTGGCCTAAGAAGGCTTCAATACAGAGTTGACTGAATAAGATGAAGGAACTTGGCATAACAACACACATAGGGTGAAAGTATTAAAGACAGAGGGAAGAGCAAGTGTACAGGATTATGATGCAAGCAAGTCTGGAGTGTTTATGGAAGAGCACGAAGGCCAGTGAGGCTGGAATGCAATGCAAAAATAGGAAAGTAGTAGGAGATGAGGTCAGAGGGGTAAACAGATGTCAGGGTGTATAGGACTTTGTAGGTTCTAGTCAAAACTTTGGTTTTGTTTTGAATAAGATGGGGAACCACTGGATGGTTTTGAGAAGAGAATTGACACAGTCTGATTATGTTTTAACAGAATCACTCTGATTGCTATGTTGATAACAGACTAGAGAGACAAGGGTATAATCACTTAGGAGGTTACTGCTATAATCTAGGAGAGAGGGGGAATCGTGGACCAAAAGTGTTAGCAGTGAAGGTGATGAGAAGTAGCTGAGTTCCAAATATATTTTGAAAATAGAGCAAACAAGATTTCCAAATAGACCAAATGTGAGATAAAAAAGGCAGGAACAAAATAATGTCAAGTCTTGGGGTTTGAGCACCTGGAAGGATGGGACTGCCATTATCTGAGACAGAAAAGATAGTGAGAGCAGCTAGTTTACAGGGAGAAATATAAGGAGCTCAGTTTGGGTCAAATTAAGTTTGAAATGCATGTCAGACATTCATCCAAGTGGAAATGTCAAGTAAGCAGTTGGATATATAAATCTGTATAGGGAAAGGTTCAGGCTGGTAAGAAAAATATAAATTATGTATGAGAGTTACGTTATATGACCTGAATGGCTTAATCATAAGAGATTGAAAAATGCCATGGGATAAAAGAACAGGCCCTAGAAAAATATGTATTATAATGGACAACACAACTAAGAATCACACTCAAACACTGCAAATGCAAAGCTGAAACACAATGAAAAATAAGCATGGCTTCAGAAAATTTCATCAAAAGGATATGGATACAAAAGCACTGAACTGGGAGCTAAGTGAAATCATCCTTCCAGAGCTGCTTGTAAGTGATGCCAATGGGAAACAGGATATAAGTAATTGAGGATTACATATCAAATTTACAAAGTAACGTATACCACTGAAGTCTTCTGCACATGGCTAAACTGCACACTACTAATTTCTTATTCTTACCACTTCTAGGACCTGGGTCAAATTTGTACAGTACCATGTTGTATAACACATGAATAAAAACAATGTGAAATTATTGATGTGGAACCATTCTACACAATTAACTTGTACAATATTTTAAAAGCAAAATGCTAGGCGTTCTTCTTGGTTTTTGTTAAAGAACCTAAATAGAGCTAGAGTCTCAGAGAATCCAAGAACAGCTTCTCAGTTTATTCAGAAAAAGGTCATCATGGGCGCCTTGTAGCCCCAGCTACATGGGAGGCTGAGGCAGGAGGACTGCTTGAGTCCAGGAGTTCAAGGCTGCAGTGTACCATGATCGCACCTGTGAACAGCCACTGCACTCCAGCCTGAGCAATGTAGAGACCCTGTCTCTAAAAAGCAACAGTTTCTCTAATTGACTCTATTTGAGTATCTTATTGTTTACCATTGTCCCACAGACAATGTCCACGCAGTTATCTCACTAATTTTGTTATATCAATAAGATATATCAATAATAAAAGTTTCAGACATACTATCAAAGTATTTAAAAGCATGAAATATTTATAGCCATTACCCAAATATTTACTAATTTTAGTCTATAAATCTCAGAAATAGTGCACAATGCAAAAAAAATTGATTTTATTTTATTGTATGTCTAAATATTTGCCACCTCATCTATAATGAGCATTAAACAAGCAATCTTTAGGGTATATAAACATCTTCATCCTGGGAAACTTCTCAGTCTCAAATAAACCACGATGGAAGGCCACCCTAATAATAAAGAAGTAATCCCACGCAATCTATAGCTTTGATTCCATTCCCTTTGGCACAACACTTCCCTGTTAATATACATCATGGCTTGATTTAAGTCATCTGACTCATGACAAAGAGCTCATCAAGCAGTGATGTAGCTGGTGGCACCTCTTCACCCAATAAAGTTGATCAAGTTGTTACAGAAGCAATCCTACAGCAGCTGGCTCCAAGAAACTACAATTCAGAAAGAGTATACAAAACATCTGAAGAGTGCTCTATTTAGCGTTATCATAGGCCCTTAGAATAAGAAACTTTAGAGAGAGCTATATAGTGCAGCTGAGAACTGTCTGTTCTTTGAACAGGAGTTATCACTCTACACTTAGCTGAATTTTTAATATTCCTGTAATCACCTGCAAAATATACTTGTGCACATTTTACCCTTGAGTTTCATGGGTGAGATTTTAAAGGAGTATTTGTCTCGGAACTACAGCTTATCACTGTTGGATAAAGAATATTATCTGGCCTGCCAAGCAGATATTTAAAAATAACCTAATCGCACTTTTGATCCAGCAATTCCCCTTCTAGGAATATTAATAAGGGGATCATACAAAATGTTCAAAAAAGATGTGTCTGGCCGGGTGCAGTGGCTCACGCCTGTAAACCCAGCACTTTGGGAGGCTGAGGTGGGCGGTTCACAAGGTTAGGAGATTCAGACTTTTCTGGCTAACACGGTGAAACCCCGTCTCTACTAAAAATACAAAAAATTAGCCAGGCGTGGTGGTGGGTGCCTGTAGTCCTAGCTACTCAGGAGGCTTAGGCAGGAGAATGGCATGAACCCGGGAGGCGGAGCTTGCAGTGAGCCGAGATCGCGCCACTGCACTCCAGCCTGGGCGATAGAGTGAGACTCTGCCTCAAAAATAAAAATAAAATAAAAAATAAAAAGATGTGTCCACGGATATTTACCACAACATCATTTACAGTAATCTAAAGAAGTAACCTGTTTTAAACTGGGTAATAAAATACCTTCACACAATGAAATAGCATGTAGTCATTAAAGTTTCTTTTTCCAGCTGGGCACAGTGGCTCACACCTGTAATCCCAGGACTTTGGGAGGCCAAGGCGGGAGGATCACTTGAGGTCAGGAGTTTGAGACCAGCCTGGCCAACATGGTGAAACCCCGTCTCTACTAAAAATATAAAAATTAGCCGGGTGTGGTGGTGCATGCCTGTAATCCCAGATACTCTGGAGGCTGAGGCAGGAGAATTGCTTGAACCCAGGAGGTGAAGGTTGCAGTAAGCCGAGATCACAGCACTGCACTCCTGGGCGAAAGAGCAAGACTCCGTCTCAAAAAAGAAAAAAAAAAGGTTCCACCTACTAAAAAAATCCATTATATATTGGCTTTTAAAAGTAGGTCATAAAGAAGCTTATATGATATGACCCTACTTTTATAAATTTTCTCATACACATATAAACTTAGGAAAGATGCCACCAAAATATCAACAGTAGTTAACTTTAGGAGGCAGGATTTTACTTATATTTTTCTGTATTTTTAAAATGTGGTATACTAGTATGCATTATTTTTACAGTCAAAAAAAGAATTTATTTACATTTTGGAAAAAAATATAAACAGTTTTTAACTGATATTTTTCAATCTACACGAGCTTATTTCTTATTATGACATAATTATCTATGATTAAGTATAGTGGGAAGTACATTTTAAGAATCCAACTTGAAATCCTAAAAAGATGCAAAAATGTTAACATGTCCCACATGTTACTCACTGTCCCACAGCACCACATATTACTCACTGTCCCTTGAACTTCAGCAACTTCTGAATATGGCAATATCTAAAAAGAAAACAAATTTTCTCGGGAGTGATTTAATCTCATATACTTAAATCTGAATCTAGAGAGCAATTTATCAAATAAAGTAAGTGGTGCAATAATCTTTTAAGTAATAGTTATTTTTCAAATGGTGCGATATGACTTCTGAAAATTGAACCCTTTTTTAAAAATCTTTTTCCAGGCTGGGCGCGGTGGCTCATGCCTGTAATCCCAGCACTTTGGGATGCCGAAGCAGGTGGATCATTTGAGGTCAGGAGTTCGAGACCAGCCTGGCCAACATGGTGAAACGCCATCTCTACTAAAAACACAAAAAATTAGCCAGGCATGGTGGCAGGTGCCTGTAATCCCAGCTACTTGGGAGGCTGAGGCAGGAGAATCACTTGAACCCGGGGGGCGGAGGTTGCAGTGAGCCAAGATTGCGCCATTGCACTCCAGCCTGGACAAGAACGAAACTCTGCCTCCAAAAAAAAAAAAAATCTTCTTTTAATCCTGCGTCATCTGGAAATTACAGTTAATTTGCCAACCTGTGGAGTCCTCTCTGGCATTGGCCTGGTAGTTTTTCACCCTTTATATCCTTCCTTTATGTATTTAAGTCTATCAGTCTTCTCATGTAAGCCTCTTTTGGTTTCTAAGAATACTCCTCTGCTCTGGCTTCCCTCCTATTTTCCTGCCTCCACACTTTGTCCTCCCATTTAATAAGTGAATGGCCATTACCAGTGCTCAGCTTCAACTATTTGTTGTTCTTCCTCTACCTGCTCTTTTCCTGCAGGTTCCACTGATGCTCAAGGCTCATTTATCACCTATATTCAGGTAACTTCCTAGTTTCTTCTTCATACCTAGCATATCTCCAAAACTTCAAAACATTTCTACCTATATGTTTGGACATTATTGTATATTAACTTCTAGTTCTAAAATTATGTTAACAAAGTAAAGGCTTTACATCTTTGTATCAGAGATAGTACTCAGCTTTCTCTCAGAAACCAGCTTCCACACTGATTTGCCCATCTTTCCTTCAAACACTCAGGCATAAACCCTTGATTCATCTGAGACATTTCCCCCAACATCTGATTAAATTATTAAATTCTGATTTTTTTTGCCTCTATGGTGCCTATTTCACATGCAGTCTTTTTTTTTTCACTTCCCATTAGCGCCCCCTATGTTAGACCCACATTACCTCATGTGTCAACTTCTGCATCTCCCTTTCGGTAGATGTCCCTGCATGCAGTCTCAGTCCACTCATTCATTTACTATGCTACATACCGGAATTCAAAAACATGATAAAAACATAGTCCCTACTACCAAGATCACCATATACAGAAGACAGTATGTATTATGGTTTATTCAACACTAAGAAAAGTGATCTCCAGTCTACCCAACATTACTCATTCTTCAGGCTATCCCACCATTAGCATGCCACTTAACTTCTTTCTGTGAGGTTTCTTTTTCTCCTTTGTTAATGCACTAATTATTAAACCTTACAAATTTCTAGAATTGTTATGAGGCTTAATAATAGTTTACCTGAGTATTGTGTATAAATTTGTTTTGAAAATCAGTATATAAACATAAAGTAGAATTACTTATTATTAAAACAAATGACAAAGACTAAGAAAGGACCCAGAAAAAAGTGATTAATTTACCAACTTAATTTTCTAGGCAGTCACTCTGGCCTCATTTCTCCTCCACTAAAGAACATCTGGTGGCACCCTATTCTTTTAAAAATAAGCCCCAAACACTGATAGTTAACATATTTTACAATTTGGCCCAATTACTCATCCCACAGAAATAATGATTTTCTACGAGATAGTCTCATATCTCCACTTAACTCAAACTCCACTTAGCTAAAATTCTGTCTAGTAAAACTGATTGCTTAAAGTGATCTGTAATTTTCTCCCTACTTTGTTTTTGCTTCCCTACTCAATAGCTTGAAATTTTTATATGTATTTTCTGTCTTTCTCCACTCAAATGTTAGCTCCACTGGAGTGGGAATTTTGTCTATTTTGTTCACTGCTATATCTCTTAAAACTAGAACAGAGCTTGGCGCCATAGCAGACACTCAACAAACCCCTCACCTTGAGAGCTCAAATTGCCAATTCTGCTACCTATGTTCAAGCTGAAGTTATCGTTCTCCAACTCTGACTTTCTAATGTGAATTCTTTGATAATTCATAATTATCTCACAGTGTATCTCTCTTGCCATATAAATAAATAAATAAATAAATTGTTATTTAACTTTTCTCCACCATTATAATGGTCTAGTATAGTGCTGTCAAACAGAACTTTCTATGACGACGGAAATAGTGTGTATCTGTAATGTCCAACAGGGTAGCTACTACCTACATGTAGCTATTGAAATCTTGAAATGTGGCTAGTAAAACTAAGGAACAACTTTTAATTTAATTAGGTTAACTTTAAATTAGTCACATGTGGGAAGTGGCTACACTATCAGACAACTCAGGTCTAGCACAACCTTACCTTTCCCTAGCTCACCTAACACTGACCACTCCTCTAGCATTTGCCACTGCTGACCACTCCTTTTCTGAAAACTCTGCCCTTTCTTAGTTTCCAACCTATTTTCTCTTTCTCCTCCCTTTCTCTGCATCCTAGAATCTCTTATTTCCATTCAACATTATTTCCCCATATGATTCCATTGACTTGATTTTTTAAAGAGCTCGGTTCACTAACTCCCCAAATCAGTTTCCTGCCTTACCCACTCCTGAGCTGCAGCCCCTCAAGGCCATTCCAGTGATTCTCCTGGTGAATTCATTCTTCTTATATAAAGCATGACATCCTTGATAAGGGATTTCCTGACCTCCCACTGCAGGCATAACAAATAGATATTCCATCTGTCTTGTCACTGCATCCTTCTATTATCAGGTCGGATTGCAGGGGAGAGCCCACAGAGCTCCATGTGTTCCTAGCAACACTGACCCTGTACCTCCACCTTCCTGAGTAGGAGGAAAGACCCTTCACTCACCCTTTCCCACAACCCCGAATGCTTACAGACTAACCACCACTGTCTGCCCAATAGATATGCAAGCTTTACACTTAGTTCTTATTTTTGCCTAGAAAACTTCCTTTAGGATTCTGCTCGAAAGCTACTTCATCAGAATACTTCCATAATATTCCCGAAACAGTGCTCATCCCCTATTTTGTTACTCTCTATCCTTCTTACCCTGCTTTATTTTTCATCACAGCAATATCTCGTAACACAGTTCATATTTATATATTTTTTCTTTCTCTACTGAAATGTTAGCTCCACTGGAGTGGGAATGTTGTCTATTTTGTTCACTGCTATATCCCTTAAAACTAGAGCAGAGCCTGGCACCATTGTGGACACTCAACAAATACTGAATGAATAAAGACAAGAAAAGAAAAAAAAAAAGGCTTAGTGATTATAACCCTAATACTTAGCAAAGTCTCTGGCCATCTGATAAGCCCAAATTCCATCACTAAGAATTCCCTCATTCTTTTCCTTAAATAGTTCTGTCCTGCATAAAATAACATTGTTACAGATTCACTATCAGTTTTTGGTAATGACACATGAATTACATTTCTTCTGGCACTGGTGGTCTCTTGCCATGATTAATCCAACCTCCTTTATCAAGGTCTTCACATACAAGAGAAGCTCAAAATTAACCAGTATGATTTTCACTTGTAACTAATGGCATGCATCTGGTGAGACTGCTGGCGGACTCTGTGGTTAGGAAACCAGAAAACCTTTACTGCCCACGAAAAGAATTAAAGGCATAACCTTCAGCTTTGACTTCATTAACATTTTCCTCTAAATCTGGCCTAACGAGCCACAGTTGCCTGAAAAGGTTATGAAATAGCACAACCGAAACCATATTATCACATCACAATCATGCCAGGTGATATGAGAACTGGTTATATGAGACAGCATATACATAAACATTTCAGTGTCAGATGCTTCATCTTATGACCTGTTTTACGCATTTCATTTGTCAATCTGAAATAAAAGCTTATGTTACTTGAAATTTCATTTTGGCCAATTCTTCGCATTCTTACATAGATATGTGAGCCTACATTCTAGATTAAATCATGACTGAGCTCTAAATTAAGACATAAGAGCTGCAAAAAAATACCTTCCTTCCTTCTAGATTTCTGTTCCATTTCTAACAAATCACTGATTAGTATATCACACTGCACAGCATCAAGCCACGGGCAAGACTGCTAATAATAACATGGAAACGTCAACCCCCATGACTCATCAATCTACCACACATAAGAATGCAGTTAGCAACTGTTCCTCATGTCTCTGCAACTACATGGTGCTCAAATGTCAAAATATTCAGCCTAGATAGAAAAGTCAAAATTATTAATAGTTACAGGAAAATAAAGCTTTGGATTAAATATCCAAAGATGCTTAAAAGTCTAGGTGTAATATAGATGAGTTTATAACCAAAAAAAGCCCTTTCTTTCGATAAGAATAAGAGAATTAGAATATTTACATTTAGATCCTAGTGCTGCCCACTGTCTAGCTAACTGACTTTATGCAAATTACCCTTTCAGAGCTTCGGTTTCTTCATCTCTTAAAAACAGAGTAACATCTACCTTACAGTATTATAGAAAGGATTAAATGAGAAACTGTATGGGACACCAAGCCTCTGTACACCTCCACTTGGATATACATCTCAAACTCAGTATGTCCAAAACTGACTTCATCTTCCCTTTCTCTGCCCCTGCTCTTCTTCCTATATTTTCTCCCTTAATGAATGGTACCTCCCACCAAATCACACAACACAGAAACCTGTTAAGTCGCTCTAAATTTCTCCTTCACTTTTATTTTCCTCATCTATATTCTCCTCCACTCCTCATATTAAGTCCAGGACAAGGTCCTAAAGTTCTACATAGTCTCTCATATTTATCCTTTATTTCTCACGTCCACAGTTACTGCTACTACCTGCCACCTGAATTTCTTACACTTCAGCAATTTATCTTCCATACCGATATCATAGAGAGCCTTCTAAAGTTGTTCAACAACATGGTTGAACCACTTCAATAATTCTGCACTTGGTAGGCTCCCACAGCCTACCAAAATTGGAGAGAAAAACATTTAACCCCATCTTCAAGGCTCTTCACAATTTTGTCAATTTTATGTCATGCATTCCTCCAAACACCCATCAATCCTACACTTCACAAATGTGACAAACTGAAAATGACTTTCACTTCTTCAAACATACCATGTTGCTGAACAATTTACTTGTTACTCTCACAGCTCCTTTTGCCTACAATGCCATTCTCACCTTCACCAGGCAAATACCTAAGTTCCTTTCAACACTCAGATTAAGCATTACCTTGTCTAAAAAAACTTTTTTGATACTGCCTTTCAACTCCACTAAAATAACTGACTCTTCTGATACCCTCTGCATCATATATGGTCATCTATAACAATGTTATCTCATCCAGTATGAATTAATGCTAAACACATTAATGCCCTAAAACTCATAGGAAGAAAATGTAATTCGATATGCAAAGGCCTGAGTTCAAGTCCCGACTCCATTGTCTACTTGTTGTATAGCTCGGGAAAAGCTATATAATTTCTCTTTATCTCAGTTTCTGCATCTGTAAGATGAGGATACCACCATCTTAACATCATTTTTAAGATTCTACATGTTTAATATATGTAAAATTGGTCTTTAGTATCTTCCTGAAACCACACATCCAATCAATCACCAGGTTCTGCTGATTTGCATCTCTAATTCCTTTCACATATTTTCTATTCTGCTACCACTACTGTAGGGACCAGCCCCACAGGGTTGGTGGGTTTTTCTCCTCATGTGCAGAGACAAGAGATTGTAGAAATAAACACACTAGACAAAGAGATAAGAGAAAAGACAGCTGAGCCCGGGGGACCACTACCACCAAGACGCAGAGAACAGTAGTGGCCCCGAATGCCAGGCTGTGCTGATATTTATTGGATACAAGACAAAGGGGCAGGGTAAGGAGTGTGAGCCATCTCCAGTGATAGGTAAGGTCATGTGGGTCATGTGTCCACTGGACAGGGGGCCCTTCCCTGCCTGGCAGCTGAGGCAGACAGAGATGGGCAGAGAGAGAGACAGCTTACGCCATTATTTCTGTGTATCAGAGACTTTTAGTACTTTCACTAATTTTGCTACTATTATCCAAAAGGCAGAGCCAGGTGTACAGGATGGAACATGAAAGTGGACTAGGAGCGTGACCACTGAAGCACAGCATCACAGGGAGACGGTTAGGCCTCCGGATAACTGCGGGTGGGCCTGACTGATGTCAGGCCCTCCACAAGAGGTGGAGGAGTAGAGTCTTCTCTAAACTCCCCTGGGGAAAGGGAGACTCCCTTTCCCGGTCTGCTAAGTAGCGGGTGTTTTTCCTTGACACTGACGCTACTGCTAGACCACCGTCTGCTTGGCAATGGGCGCTTCCCAGACGCTGGCGTTACCCCTAGACCAAGGAGCCCTCTGGTGGCCCTGTCCAGGCATAACAGAAGGCTCACACTCTTGTCTTCTGGTCACTTCTCACTATGTCTCCTCAGCTCCTATCTCTGTATGGCCTGGTTTTTCCTAGGTTATGATTATAGAGCAAGGATTATTATAATATTGGAATAAAGAGTAATTGCTACAAACTAATGATTAATGATATTCATATAATTATGTCTATGATCTAGATCTAGTATAACTCTTGTTTTATATAGTTTATTACACTGGAACAGCTTCATGCCCTTGGTCTCTTGCCTGGGCACCTAGGTGGCTTGCCGCCCACACACTACCATATAAGTTTTAATTGCCTTTTATCTAGATTTCACAACAGCATGCTAACTTGTTCCCTGAACTAACCACCTCTATTTCTATGGTTTTCAACCTTAGTTGCACATCGAAATCAACTAAGGGACTTTAAAAGGTACTAATATACGCAACTCACCCTCTGAGATTCTAATTCAACTGAACAGGAATGTAGCTGTACATCAGTTTTTCAAAACATCCCAGATAACTCTAATGTTCAACTGGTTGCCCCCACGAATACTCCACAATTTTGCCATGCTGATATTCCTAAACCACAACTCTGAACAGGTTGGTTCCCTGCTCCAAAATCTTCAACAATTTGATACTGTGTTAACAACAAAGATCCCAAACAGTAATAGTAGTATTCAAGGCCCTGTATGATCTGATTCAAAGAGACGCAGTATAGGAAAGTGATTAAAGGTTCACACCTGGAGCCAAAATGTATCCCAGCTCTGCCGCTTACTAGGTGTGTGCCCTTGTCTCTCTATCCTTGTAATTCTATCTATCTCATAGGGTTATTTTAAAGATTAAATGAGTTTATGGGCAAGGCATTTTGAATAGCTGGTGGCACACAGTAGAAATTTAATAAACATTAGTCATTATTCATTTCTAATAGCTTTATTTTCTACTAATTCCCCTAATGCAGCCAACAGTTTTACCCATAAGACCTAAATAAAACCTGCTCTAAACACAGTATAGGCATGAACCTAGGAAGGTACTATGCGTAGAATGTGCTTAATGAAGGTAGGTTAGTTTGCTGAACCCAATAAATGTTTAAATAAAATAAAACAAATTTAAAAAACATAAAAAATTTTTAAGTATTTTGATCTAAAGTCCAACCAAATCTCCACTTGTCTGTCTAGTGACAGTAGAACAATGAAGGGATTTTTATCCATACCTCAACTTAGTAGGTTTTCATGAACTTGTGACTGCTTCAGAAGTCAACTTGAGTTTAATATGGTGAAAACAGCAGCAATGGAGCAAGAGCAAGCTTGGGATGGGGGGATAAATTTATATACATGCATTTGTGTATGTACACACATACATATATACATAAAATTTAATTTTGTGTATATATGTATAAAAATAATATTAAATTTTTTGGGGGGAGGCAGAGTCTCACTCTGTTGCCCAAGCTGGAGTGCAGTGGCATGATCTTGGCTCACTGCAGCCTCAACCGCCAGGGCTCTAGTGATCCTCCCACCTCAGCCTCTTGAGTAGCTGGGACCACAGGCACATGCCACCACGACTGGCTAATATTTTTTATTATTTGTAGAAACAAGGTCTCACTATGTTGCCCAGGCTAGTCTTGAACTCCCAGGCTCAAGCAATCCTCCTGCCTCAGCCTCCCAAAGTGCTGGGATTACAGGCGTGAGCCACTGCACCCAGCCCAAAATTAAATTTTATGTCTATATGTATGTGTGTACATAGACAAACACATGCATATAAATTCATCACCCAATCCCCAAGCTTGCTCTTGCTCCATTGCTGCTATTTTCACCCTATTAAACTTAAGTTGACTTCTGAACCAGTGACTTCTGAAGCAGTCACAACTTAATGAAAACCTACTAAGCTGAGGTATGGATAAAAATCTCTTTATTGTTCTACTGTCACCAGAAAGACAGGTAGAGATTTGGTTGGACTTTTAACCAAATTTTATCTTCACATATCTCCAATATGCTAAAATTTGAATCCTTCACATTTCTTTCTGAGGTTTTATGGGACTCCCATGAATTTTTTTTATTTTAATCTTAAATTTAAGATTCTTAACATACACCGTTTTAATTAAGAGTTAAATGTGGAGCTGTGGGTGTCTAAGCTTTAATTATATCCTACTTATGAGAAGCTCTGGCATGTCTTAAAACTTGGGAGAAAAAGCAAATGACAATACTTTTAAAAAATCTTCATATGTTTAAAAGCTGAGTAGTTGCATTATTTATGGATACTGAAAGAAATAATAAGTATTTAAAGCCAGTTCTCCTCCCAAAGTCTAGATTAGCAAAGCAAATAAATTTGTCTATTCTTCTGTTAAATAATTTCACTGTCTACACTGAGTAAATGACACAGTCTGTTTTTTCAGGTGGTCCCTTAATAGTTCTATTTTTTAATTTTTAAACTGTGTATCACATGTGACAAAGATCTTAATATGAATTAACTGTGCAACAGTTCTGCTGTTCTTTTAAATCCCTGGTCCACTTTCAGCCTCTCTACACAGAGAATGCAAAGCCAATAAGAAGAAGCCAATTGCTTTTGCAAGTAAGAACTGAATTACTAATGAAGTAACAAGTCCGCACCCCACCCTAGCCCCGAATCTGTCCCTGGAGATGGAGAAAGTGGAATATCACAGATAAAGGAAAGGCCTGGAGAAGGCAACAGGAGGAAGAGTTGGAAGCCAGCCATCTTTCTATGCTCTTTTCTCTCTAATCATTGAACACCCTGTTTTTACTATGAGCACAAAACATGATTTAATTCCAAACAGAGGCATTAAACACAGTCCTAAGTAAGCATTTTTGCTTTTAAACTGTGCATGTACACACATGCAGTACTGTTGCAGTACACACATACCAAATGCAGGCAGAGAGGCCAACTACTACCGTCCACTGCGCTTTCTCTCAAATGGGCTGTTTACAACTAAGGAGACAGTTTATGGATAAGAAGTGTGCTCAGAACAGAGATACAGAAAAGTTCCCTAAGAAAAAGAACATATAAGCAACAGGGGAAATGAGGTGGAAGCTATGATTTTAATAAAAAAGATTCTCTACCCTAAGACATGTATTCTCTAGATTGACCAAAATGGTGAAAAGCTAGTCCCTGGGCTCTTACCCTTCTATGTAGGACAGTATCAGACAAGGTGAATAGCTAGTCCCTGGGCTCTTACCTTTCTATGTAGGACAGTATCAGACAAGGCAGTAATATTCCCAGAAGTATATTATTAAGAGAATATAAGCTCACAAACAAAAATAATATTCTAAGGAGCCCAAGTGCTGTGAAAGACAACAAACTGAACAATCTTGGTGAAAGAAAAGAAAATCAGTGAACCAAACTCAACAAAAACTTAATAAACATGTTTAAAAAGATAAAGGAGGATATTATAAAAGTGAAGCATGAACAAGCAAATATTTTTAAAGCTGATAATACTGGGTATAAAAATATTATAGAGAAATAAAATATAGTAGGCTTGAACAGCAAAATGAATATGATTCAATAATAAATTAATAAGCTAGAAGAATGATCAAGTAATTCAAAAAGAAGTCATCAGGAAGAAAAAAGATGGAAAATATACATAAGTTAAGCAAGATGAAAGAATGAAACAGAAGTGCCACATTCACAAAATAAGAGATGCAAAAGGAAGGCATAAAAGATTTAAACAGTAACAACACTAAATTTTAAATAATTTTGAAAACCTACACAGAATGAATACTTTTCTAGAAAAGACTCCCCAAGTCTCATCGCCAGACATACATTCATAAAACCACAGCCTCAACTGTATAAGGAATGGAAGACAAAGGGAAAAAAAACCTATTATTTGCAGATGATATGAATCAGACAAAATATTAAAACTAATGAAAAGTAAGCAGACATTCAACAAATATCTGTCAAATGACCAAATGAGAAAAGAAAGAAACAAAGTCAAAAAACTGCTGAAAGGTAGAAGTCCTGTCTCAACATAAAGCAGAGTTATAAAAAAGCCAGAGTTTATCTTGATATCACTCCCTTATTCTTTTTTTTTTTTTTTTTTTTTTGAGACGGAGTCTCGCGCTCACACCCAGGCTGGAGTGCAGTGGCGCAATCTCGGCTCACTGCAAGCTCCGCCTCCCGGGTTCACGCCATTCTCCTGCCTCAGCCTCTCTGAGAAGCTGGGACTACAGGCGCCCGCCACCACGCCTGGCTAATTTTTTGTATTTTTAGTAGAGACGGGGTTTCACCGTGGTCTCGATCTCCTGACCTCGTGATCCGCCCGCCTCGGCCTCCCAAAGTGCTGGGATTACAAGCGTGAGCCACCGCGCCCAGCCACTCCCTTATTCTTAAAGGCCCTGTCAATTCTTTCTTCTACTCTCTCACCCCCAAACCTCATCTTCTTGGTTTCTTTTGTCATATCAGGCAGCTGTCAATTATTCTTTCTTTTTTTGAGACAGAGTCTCGTTTTCAACCAGGTGAGTGCAGTGGGGATCTCAGTCATGCAGGTCCGCCCCGGGTTCACACCCGAGTAGCTGGGACTACAGGCGCCCGCCACCTCGCCCGGCCAATTTTTTGTATTTTTAGTAGAGAGGGGGTTTCACCGTGTTAGCCAGGATGGTCTCGATCTCCTGACCTCGTGATCCGCCCACCTCGGCCTCCCAACAATTATTCTTTCTTAAAGTGTTAGTTGCTTAAGGCTTAGATAAGCAACTGAAACTTTTGGGTCTCGAGATTCCTTTATACTCTTACAAACTGTTGAAGACTCCAAAGAGCTATTGTATATGTGGATTATGCCTAGTAATATTTTCTGAATTAAAAACAAATTTAATGGGAAATTTACTAACCACCTCAGCCAGGTGATCATGGTCAACAGCAAAAATAAGTTATGCTGACAGAATATACCCTTGGTATGATGTGATGAAAACAGCACTTTAGGGCCGGGTGCGGTGGCTCACGCTTGTAATCCCAGCACTTTGGGAGGCCGAGGCGGGCGGATCACGAGGTCAGGAGATCGAGACCATGGTGAAACCCCGTCTCTACTAAAAATATTTAAAAAATTAGCCAGGCGTGGTGGCGGGCGCCTGTAGTCCCAGCTACTCGGAGAGGCTGAGGCAGGAGAATGGCGTGAACCCGGGAGGCGGAGCTTGCAGTGAGCCGAGATTGCGCCACTGCACTCCAGCCTGGGTGACACGGCGAGACTCCATCTCAAAAAAAAGAAAAAAAAAAAAAGAAAACAGCACTTTATCTCTGTGGTCTTCCTTCTCAAAATCCATTAAACTTAGTCTAATCATGAAAAACATATCAAACAAATTCCAGTTCAGGGATACTATGTAAAATAACTAACCAGTAGCCCTCAAAACGGTCAAGGTTCATTCAAAACAAAGAAAGTGTGACACACGGTCATAACCAAGAAGAACATGAGGAAACACAAGAACTAAATGTAATGTGATGTCCTGAATTGCATCCTGGAACATAAAAAGGACATTATGTAAAAACTAAATACATCTGAATCAAGTATGGATTTCTGTTAATAATGTATCAACATGAATTCATCAATTATATCACATGTACCACACTAATATAAGATGTTCCTAATAGGCGAAGGGGGGGGTACAACATATATGGGAACTCTATTATCTTTACAATTTTTCCGTAAACCTAATACTGTTCTGAAACAAAGTTTATTTTTAAAAAAATACCTCAGGCCGGGCGCAGTGGCTCACGCTTGTAATCCCAGCACTTTGGGAGGCCGAGGCGGGCGGATCACGAGGTCAGGAGATCGAGACCACGGTGAAACCCCGTCTCTACTAAAAATACAAAAAAATTAGCCGGGCGTAGTGGCGGGCGCCTGTAGTCCCAGCTACTCGGAGAGGCTGAGGCAGGAGAACAGCGTGAACCCGGGAGGCGGAGCTTGCAGTGAGCCGAGATTGCGCCACTGCACTCCAGCCTGGGCGACAGAGCGAGACTCTGTATCAAAAAAAAAAAAAAAAAAAAAAAAAAAAAAAAAAAAAAAAAAAAAAAATACCTCTTAGAAAAAATTAAACTAAAAAAAAAAAAAAAACTGAAAACAAAAGAATTCATGGCCGGGCGCAGTGGCTCACACCTATAATCCCAGCATTTTGGGAGCCTGAGGAGGGTGGATCACCTGAGGTCAGGAGTTTGGAATCAGCCTGGCCAACATGGTGAAACTCCATCTCTACTAAAAATACAAAACTTAGCCAGGCATGGTGGTGCGCCTGTAATCCCAGCTACTCCGGAGGCTGAGGTGGAAGAATTGCTTGAACCTGGGAGGCAGAGGCTTCAGTGAGCTGAGATTGTGCCTCTGCACTCCAGCCTAGGCAACAGAGCGAGACTCCATCTAAAAAAAAAAGAATTCACAAGCACACTCTCCAGTAGCCACCAGAGCAATGACATTATGTTTTATGTGGTCTCTGGAAAGTTCTACTGTGCCCTTATGAGGATAAAAAAAGACAAATAATATAAAGTACCATGGTATTATTACAAAAAAAAAAAAAAAAAATTTTACCCCTCACAGATTCTCTGAGAGTCTCAGAGTCCTGGGAACCCACTTTAAGAAGATCTCCAAGAATAATAGAAACACAAAAGATGTGTGGCTGGGAATTCTGCTGTTATATTCTGTATGCCACTGGTTATTTCTCTTTCTTTTAAAAAGCTAACGCTTTCTCCAACTAGGCTCCCCAAATTTACTACAGAGTCCAATTATATACCTGAATGATTTTTACATTATTCAAGCCTCTAACAAGAATAACCATCTAATAAGGTAAGAAAAAAAAAAAAAGAAAAACGATATAATGAGATGGAATCTTTCGTACTCACACAACAGGTAATACTGAGCAATATATTCCCACTGAGGAAGTTCAATTACAAATATTGAAGTACTGCTAACAAAACTTTCAGAAGTTAAAGTAATGGAGATGTAAACAAAGTGTAACAGGCCGGGCATGGTGGCTCACGCCTGTAATCCCAGCACTTTGGGAGGCCGAGGCGGGTGGATCACGAGGTCAGGAGGTCGAGACCATCCTGGCTAACAGGGTGAAACTCTGTCTCTACTAAAAATACAAAAAATTAGCCGGGTGTCGTGGCAGGCGCCTGTAGTCCCAGCTGCTCGGGAGGCTGAGGCAGGAGAATGGCGTGAACCCGGGATCGTGCCACTGCACTCCAGCCTGGGCGACAGAGCGAGACCTCATCTCAGTATAACAACGTATACCTATCAAATTATTTTGACCTTTTGTAAATATCTCCCTTTAATAGAAGTTTCAATAAAGCTATAAAGTGGCAAAAGACAAAAATACCTAACAAAATGTAGGCTGGACTGTACATTTTAAAATAACTAAACAAGTATAATTGGATTGTAACACAAAGGATAATAATTTAAGGGGATGGATACCCATCTTCCATGTGATCATTACGCACTACATGCCTGTATCAAAACATCTCATATACCCCATAAATATATCCACCCACTACATGCACACAAAATTTTTTTAAAAATTAAAAGATTTTTATTGCATTAAAAAAAATGTATGTTGATTGGTTTGCTTGCTCAAAGGTACAGACTAGTCATAATCATTCTTTCCAGCCTCCACTTTTCTAACCCAATTAGAATTCTAATGTATACCCCTATCGAACTAACAGATCTAGGCAATGATCATCAATGGTTGCTATTACCACATAAAGAGAGAGAACCAGACATTATGTGCCTCCTGACGGTTACATACAACACCATTTATACATCATTATTGTCAAAAAAAATTTGAACCTTGATCTGTGCAAGCCTCTAATTCTAACAACCAACTTGCAGGAAATATAAGGGACTGATGAACACCTTAAACATCACCATGAGGGGAAAACTCACATTGTAGAAAACTCCACAGAATAAACTATCTTGTTTTTTCAATAAATTGAAAGGTAAAAATTAACAGATATAGGAGAGATTTAAAAGATTCAAAAAGACTTGTGACTTATCAACTAAGTCCAACACAACAACCTACTATAAAAAGAATATGAGAGGCTGGGCGCAGTGGTTCATGCCTGTAATCCCAGCACTTTGGGAAGCCGAGGCTGGCGGATCACCTGAGATCGGGAGTTCAAGACCAGCATAACCAACACAGAGAAACCCTGTCTCTACTAAAAATACAAAAATTAGCTGGGCATGGTGGCGCATGCCTGTAATCCCAGCTACTCGGAAGGCTGAGGCAGGAGAATCGCTTGAACCCGGGAGGCAGAGGTTGCAGTGAGCCGAGATCGTGCCATTGCACTCCAGCCTGGGTAACAAGAGCGAAACTCCATCTCAAAAAGAAAAAAAAGAATATGAGAGAACTAGGGAAGGGTAGACACTGAATATCTGACTAAAGAGTTATTAATTTTTAGGAATAACGTATTTGTGATCAAAGTTTTAAAGTCTTTATATTTTGGAGATATATACAGACAGTAAATACTTATGAATACAGTGATTTATCTAAGATTTGTTCAAAAACTCTGGCTTAGGAAGGTGGGAGTATAGATGAAACGATGTCGACCCAAGTTGATAATTGTTGAAGATGAGTAATGGGTACATTGGGATACATTCTACTACTCCATTTCAGTTCAAGAATAACTTATATTAACAATCTTGTATGTATGATTAATACAAACTGTTAAGAGTTAGCAAGCAGCTGTTGGGAAGATGAAATCATTTTAACATGAGAAAATAAGAATGTAAGTAATAAACTGGTGACTAAAATCTTCACAGTTATTTTAACTTTACATAAGGAGATCCCTGCAACCTAAGAATTTTCATTATTTAGGACTTCAGTCTAGCTGGCAACTCCTCAGGTGAGATGCCTGGGCAGACCACAGACTTTGGGTTATCTAACAACAGGACCCACTTCCAACAGGTTAGGTTACTCCAGAGGTTAATACTGGCTCTGGAGGAAAGAATAATGGCCTCCCAAATATGTCCATACCCTAATCCCTGGAAGCTGTTAATGTTACCTTCTACAGTGAAAGGGGCTCTGCAGATGTGATTAGGTTAAGGATCTTGATATAGGGCAGTTACCTGATTTTCTGAGTGGGTTATGTAACTGAGCTCAATGTAGTCATAAGTGTCCTTATAAGGAGGAAACAGGAGGGCCTAAATGAGCAGCAGGGTATGTGATAACAAAAGACAAAGGTTGAAGTGATACAAGGAAGGGGCCATGAGCCAAAAAAATGAATGCATTCTCTAGATACTGATAAAAGCAAGAAAATGGATTCTTCCCTCAGAGTCTTCAGAAGGAAAACAACCCTGCTAACACTTTGCTTTTAGATTTCTGACTTCCAGAACTGCTAAGAGAATAAATTTGTGTTGTTTTGAGCCTCTAAATCTGTGGCAATTTGTTACAGTCGCAATAGGATAAGAGCACAACGACCAACGGTAAAATTTAAAGAAGTGCTATTGTACAACAATACTTTCAGAGGATTAGTAATTGGCATATGGATAAATTATCATTAAACTTGAATGCACAAATGCCTTAGAGGCCAATTAGTGGGAAGTTGTACATAAAAAACTACTGTTGTTACAGCCTGGGAAACACAGCAAGACCCTGTGTCTATTAAAAAAAAATTTAGAAATTAGCCAGACAGAGTGGGGCAGGCCTGTAGTCCAAGCTACTCTGGAAGCTGAGGTGGGAGGATCACTTAAGCCCAGGAATTCAAGGCTGCAGTGAGCTAGGATCACACGACTACAGTCCAGCCTGGGCAACAGAGCAAGACCCTGTCTCTGCAAAAATTTAAAAAAAAAAAAAAAAATGTGAATAGTATTGTTAGAAAGATGCTATCACTAACACCACATAATACACTAAATCAATAATCATAATAATGAAGTTAATCTAATAGTATTTATAACAGGACAAAAACAGCAATATTTAAAAACTGTGACCCACTCAAAATAATACTTGCTGTAGCAAAAAGTGGTGTAATTCCATTAATTTGCATGCACAAGCTCTAAAATGTTGCTAATTTTTATAGATAGCTGGGCTTCTTAGAATATGATTTAAGGCTTTGAATAAACTCTAATAACACAGCAATTTTACTTTATGATCACCAAATCTAAATTATGAATAACTCACCTAGTATGTAAAAATCAGTTACAGGAAGTTGGATCATCTCTAGGCTCTCCAGGAAGACACTCATTGACTATATTCTAAGAACTGCTGAACTAAATCATTTTTGCAGTTCCTTCCACTTCAGAAAGCTTTTGGATTCAAGGTACCCAACCTGAATTAGAATCTTAAAGATTTTCTCAATTGAGAGCCCTTATACACACAAAAAAGATTCATACATATTTTTTAAATTGTTGCTTTCTTCTAAAAAATCATTTATAAAATCAATTTTAATACAATAAAAGATTTTGCCCTCTAATAAAACTTATGAAGCAGTTTCCTTCGCTTCAAGAGATAAAAGAAATAATACTTCAGAAATACTTCAAAAGATAGGCCAGGTGCAGTGGCTCACGCCTGTAATCCCAACACTTTTGGAGGCTGAGGCGGGCAGATCACTTGAGGTCGGGAGTTCGAGACCAGCCTGACCAACATGGAAAAACCCCGTCTCTACTAAAAATACAAAATTAGCCGGGCATGGTGGCGCATGCCTGTAGTCCCAGCTACTCAGGAGGCTGAGACAGGAGAATGGTGTGAACCCGGGAGGCGGAGGTTGCAGTGAGCCGATTGTGCCACTGCACTCCAGCCTGGGTGACAGAGCGAGACTCTGTCTCAAAAAATATATATAGTATTGGCCGGCCACAGTGGCTCATGCCTGTAATCCTAGCACTTTGGGAGGCCGAGGCGGATGGATCACCTGAGGTCAGGAGTGCGAGACCATCTGGCCAACATGGTGAAACCCCATCTCTACTAAAAATACAAAAAAATTAGCCTGGCGTGGTGGCATGCACCTGTCATCCCAGCTACTCGGGAGGCTGAGGCAGGCGAACTGCTTGAATCAGGGAGATGGAGGTTCCAGTGAGCCGAGACCATGCCATTGCACTCCAACCTGGGCAACAGAGCGAGACTCTGTCTCAAAAAAAAAAAAAAAAAAAAAAAATTGTATTATGTGCAAGAAGGAAAGCAAATGAATAATAAAGTCAGATTTTTTTCACAACCTCACCCCAAGATCACTGTAATACTTTTTTTTTTTTTTTTTTTTTTTTGGAGATAGCGTTTCACTCTTGTCGCCCAGGCTGGAGTGCAATGGCATGATCTCAGCTAACTGCAACCTCAGCCTCCCGACTTCAGACAATTCTCATGTCTCAGCCTCCTGGGTAGCTGGGATTACAGGTGCCCGCCACCCCACCTGGCTAATTTTTGTATTTTTAGTAGAGACGGGGTTTCACCATGTTGGCCAGGCTGGTTTTGAACTCCTGACCTTAGGTGATCTGTACGCCTCGGCCTCCCGAACTGCTGAGATTACAGGCGTGAGCCACTGAGCCCGACCTTGTAGTACTCTCTTAATATTCACTCCTCCAAATCATTTTATACACTGCTTTCAGATTCATCTACATAAAAATACTAAATGACAAACCATTACTTGCAGAATCAAATCCAAAATCCCTGGTCTAGCACTCAAAGCCTTCCATAAATTTGGTCTCTATCTGGCATATCCATCATTATTCCTCTAAACATTACTCACTTCCTTCCATCCTGCCTTAATATTTTTTACTAATTATACCCTGAATAAACTGAGCAATTAATTCCCTATTTAGCCTTGCCTCTTGCTATTCTCTCACCTGGCATGCTTTCCTTGCTCATTTTCAATCCTATGATCCCTACGTTCATGTGCAATTCAAAGTTTATGTTCTCTTAAGAAAGCTTCTCCAACCACTCTAGTGTGGAGCAATCACTGAATCTTCACAGGCTTCTCCTGACTTTTAATTATTTATCTTTTTGTAGAGAAGGCTTAATATTAATAGTTATAATAACAATAAAAATAGTTGCTTTTATTTAATGGATGTTTACATATGTGTAGCCTTGTAATAGGCATTTTATAGACATATTTTCTCAATTAATATTGAAAATAACTTTGGGAGGTAGATATTACAATTATCTCTATTTATAAGGAAACTAGAAACCTGGAGAATTTACTACCCAGGTCATACAACTAAGTGACAGGGCTCAGATTTTAACATGTAGCTAAACGTCTTACAGAGCTCATGTTCTGATCCACTTCTCCCAGATCTAAACAGTAACTAGCTTAGACCAAGCAGTTCAAAGGTGATTATTTTATAGCTAACTCAAAAGTGGACCTCAACGTTAGTTTCAAATACAGAATATTTCAGTAGTTTACACTGAAATTATTGGTATTATTTTCTCTAAAATTAGCAATAATATTTCACAGAAGGAACCTAATGAATAAGAAAAGAAAAACTGTTCTCACTACTTGTTTTTTTATTATTTTTTTGAGACGGAGTTTTGCTCTTCTTGCCCAGGCTAGAGTGCAGTGGCGCGATCTCAGCTCACTGCAACCTCTGCCTCCCAGGTTCAAGCAATTCTCCTGCCTCAGCCTCCTCAGTAGCTGGGATTACAGGTGCCTGCCACCACATCCGGCTAATTTTTTTGTATTTTTAGTAGGGACAGGGTTTCATCGTGCTGGCCAGGCTGGTCTCGAACTCCTGACCTCAGGTGATCCACCCGCCTCGGCCTCCCAAAATGCTGGGATTACAGGTGTGACGTACCGTGCCCGGCCTCTCACTACTTTTTAAACAACTTTTAACTGCTCAATATCAACAAAATTTGGAATAGTGACTAAGTGACTAAGGCCGGGCATGGTAGCTCAGCACTTTGGAAGGCTGAGGCAGGTGGATCATCTGAAGTTGGGAGTTTGAGACCATCCTGACCAACATGGAGAAACCCCATCCCTACTAAAAATACAAAAAATTAGCCAAGCGTGGTGGCACTTGCCTGTAATCCCAGCTACTCAGGAGGCTGAGGTAGGAGAATCGCTTGAACCAGGAGGTGGAGGTTGCGGTGAGCAGAGATCACGCCACTGCACTCCAAAAATGACTAAAACTTTATTACTTTAGCCAAAGGAGTCTGGTAATAAAATGTAATAACATTTACTTGGATACATACTTTGAAAGGTAACAACAAAATTTTAAGACACTCTATTCAGAAATATAGGTATGTAGTCAACATCTTAGCAGTAAAGTATTCAGAGACAGACAGATTTCAGTTCTATCGCTTAAGCTGTGAAGTCTTAGAGAAGATAATTAACCTCTCTGAGCCTATTTCCCTACCTCTAAAAGTGAGGATAAACAAATATCTACCTTTAATAGCTGTTATGAGGACAGTCTAACAAAGTATACACTTAAAAACAGCAACTGATATTTTTAATATCACTAAAAGACCAAAAGCATTTGAGTTGAAAGAATCTAAGAAAGTCCATTAGATATAAAAAAAAAAGGTAAAGTTTATGATAAAACAAACATAAGCTGTACAGACAAGGCTTAATATTAACTTTTCTTCTGAAATTATAGTAAAAATAAAGTAACTTACCATCCGTTTTTCATTTAAATCAATGTGACAACAGCCTTCTTCATAAGCCAAGTTATTTCCACACCCATTTTCTTCTCTACTAACAACTTAAAGTTTAACTTTTTTTGATCATTTAAGAACCCCAAACAAGACTGAATCAGAAATTCAAGAAAGTCTGGGACCAAGTTAATATAAGTCAGCAAAACTGCATTTTGCTATCAATCATTAGACTGTTCCTACACTGGAGCCTGAACAAAGGACATTCACTAAACTAAAATTTACAAACACCTCAATCTAAAAGTGACTCACAATTCCATAGTAATATAAAAGACAGAAAAGTTGGGCTCTACCTTATTCCAACAATGTAAATTTGTTAAAGAATCTATCACCTAACTAATGATAAAGCTACGAGCTGACTACTCCTTACTGAAGGAGGCACCTTTACTTTAGGTAACAGAAACATTTCTAAGAGTCTATACATCAATACATAATGGAGACTCTCAAAATGCAATACGATAATTGAAAATGAAATTATTCTGGAGTAAAATCTTTTTGTACAGTGAGAAAAAAATGACAAATCATCATTTAGTCCATCCTACTAGTGATTTTTTTTTTTTAATGTATTGGGTAAGGTATACTTTTCCTGCTACCCACTACTTGTTTAATTTCAGAATATAATTCAATTATGATCACAGGGCAGAAATGTTTATTAAATCTTTATATTTTTATAAAAAGAATATATATGGCAATTGCTCTTAATTATTTTAACTGTTTCATTCCCGCTATTACTCATAGCTGCATGTGATTTGAGATTTGGAGGCATTTAATTTCCTTAACTGTTAACATTCTCTTGATTTCACTTAAGACAGGTTTTGGGAGAAAACAAATTATTCTATCAGTATGTCTTTCACTATATGGCTGGAAGGATAGGTAAAATAAGAGGAGGACGATGGAGCAGAAATATCAGAAAACTGGTGTGCTCCAACAAGCTTTAAGCTATTTGTAATTTTTGTTGTTTTTTTTTTAGAGACAGAGTCTGACTTTGTCACCCAGGCTGGAGTGCAGAGGTGCTATCTTGGCTTACTGCAACCTCCACCTCCCGAGTTCAAGCAATTCTCATGCCTCAGCCTCCCAAGTAACTGGGACTACAGGCATGTGCCACCACACCTGGCTAATTTTTGTATTTTTAGTAGAGACAGGGTTTCGCCATGTTGCCCAGGCTGGTCTTGGACTCCTGAGCTCAGGTAATCCACCCGTCTCAGCCTACCAAAGTTCTAGGATTACAGGTGTGAGCCACCATGCCCAGCTAGCTATCTGTAATTTTCATATCATTTAAAGTATCTGTAATTCTCAAGGAGTTAAAGCATTGTTTTAAAACATAGTTTTTAAAAGTTTGTTTTTAATATATTTTAAAAACAAAACCCTAGCTTACATCAAACACTTCACAGTTACAGATGATAGAACCTATGTCATATTTGAACTACTCACCGAAGTTCGATCAGGTTCTCCATCTGCCAAACCTCCCTCCATAATGAAAGAAGATAGGTTTATGCTTCTCTTTCCATTAATGCGCAGCCATCCTATTAATCTGCAAATCCTAAAATAAGAAAATCATTTATTAAGACTGGTATAAAACTGTGACAAGTAGAAATAAAGCACTGAGTTTATTAGGAGTGAAAAGTCATTTTAGTCTGAGGTTATTCGGAAACTCAATAATTAAAAAAAAAAATTTTGACATGGGCTTGAAGAATGGTAAAGGTTCAGAGAAAAATGAAAGAAGAAAAAAATATTCCAAGTGAAGAAAAATAGTAAGAGCAAGGTTAAACATGAGATTGCCTAAAATTTGAAAGGATGCATAAATCTACTTACAACTAATGAAATAAATTTGTTTTTCATTATTACATTGGTAAAAACTAAAAAGTATGCTAAAATCCATCATGGGAGAGAATGTGGGGAAACAGATATTCTCACGTACTGGTGCTATGAGAATATAAATCAGGACAACTTTTTGAAGGACAATTAAAAATATGTATGTTTTAATCCAGCAATTTCAAGACTAGAAATTTTCCCACAGATATACAAATGCACAGAAATATATAAATAAACAATTCCAACACAGTAATCTGATGAAAAAAACTAGAAACAACTTTAATGTTGATGGCTAGAAGCTTCCTTAAATTATATTACAGACATACAATAGAATATCATGCAGCAATTTTAAAAAATGAAGTAGATCTATATATACTAAACTGGAAAGAGGATCACAACACATGAGGTGGGAAATGTGAGTGATGGAACATTACATATATAAGATACTCTTTGTTCTTCTGTATATTTCCATTTTTACCATGAATATGTATGCCTACAGGCATGCCTTGTTTTAATGTGTTTCGCTTTACTGCACAAAGAGATACTGCCTTTTTTACAAAATAAAGGTTGGTGACAACCTTGCAGCAAGCAAGTCTATCGGTACCACTTTTCCAACAGCATGTGCTCACTTTGTGTCTCTGTGTCATAGTTTGGTAACTCTCAAATATTTCAAAACTTTTCATTAAAATATCTGTTCAGCAATCTGTGATCAATAATCCTTGATATTACTATTGTAATCATTTTGGGGCACCACAAACTGCAGCCCTATAAAACAAGTAACTGAACTGATAAATGTATGCGGTTTTGACTGTTCTACCCATCTGCCATTCTCCCATTTTCTCTTTCTCCTGGCTCTTCTCTATTCCATCAGACACAATAATATTGAAATTAGTCCAATTAATAACACTACAAAGGCCTCTAAGTGTTCAAGTAAAAGGAAGACCCACATATTTCACTTTAAATCAAAAGCTAAAAATGATTAAGCTTAGTGAGGAAGACATGTCAAAAGCCAGAAGCATGGCCTCTTACACCAAACAGCCATGTCGTGAATGCAAAGTAAAAGTTCTTGGAAGAAATTAAAAGTCCTATTCCAATGAACACACAAATGATAAGAAAGCAAAACAGCCTTATTGCTGATATACAGCAAGTTTGAGTGGTCTGGATAGAAGATCAAGCTAATTATACAGGCAAGGGCCTAACTCTCTTCAATTCTATACAGGCTGAGAGAGGTGAGAAAGCTGCAGAAGAGAAGTCTGAAGCCAGCAGAGGTTGGTTCATGAGGTTTAAGGAAAGAAGCCATCTCTATAACATCAAAATGCAAGGTAAAGTAGCAAGTGCTACTTGGAGAAACTGCAGTAAGTTATCCAAAAGATCTAGCTAAGATCATTGATGAACATGGCTATACTAAACAACAGGTTTTCAACATAGATGAAATAGCCTTCTATTAGAAGATGCCATTAAGGACTTTCATATCTAGAGAAAATAAGTCAATGTCAGACTTCAAAGCTGCAAAGGACAAACTGACTCTCTTGTTCGGGGCTAATGCAGCTGGTGACTTGACGTTGAAGTCAATGTTCATTTACCATTCCAAAAATTCTAGGGCCCTTTCAAGAATTATGCTACAACTACTCTGCCTGTGCACTATAAATAAAACAACAAAGCCTGTATGATAGCACATCTGTTTACAGCATGGTTTACTAAAATTTTAAGCTCACTGTTGAGACTACTGCTTAGAAACAATATTCCTTTCAAAATATTACCACTCACTGACAATGCACTTGGTCACCCAAAAGTTCTGGTGGAGATGTACAAAAAGATTAATGTTGTTTTCATCTCTGCTAACACAACATCTATTCTGCAGCCCATGAATCAAGGAGTAATTTTAACTTCTATGTCTTATTATTTAAGAAACACATTCAGTAAGACCATAAGCTGCCAGAGATAGTGATTCCTCTGATGGATCTGGGCAAAGTTTGAAAACCTAATGGAAAAGATTCACCATTCTAAATGTCACTAAGTACACTTGTGAGTCACAGGAGGAGGTCAAAATACCAACATTCGCAAGAATTTGGAAGAAGTTGATTCCAACCCTTATGGATGACTTTGTGGATTTCGAGACCTCAGTGCAGGCAGTCGCTACTGATGTGGTGAAGATAGCAAGAGAACCAGAATTAGAAGTGCAGTCTGAAGATGTAACTGAATGGCTGCAATCTCAAGACAAAACTTGAATGAATGAGGACTTAACTTCTTATGGATGAACAAAGAAAGTGGTTTCTGAAGATAGAATCTACTCCTGGTGAAGATGCTGTGAACACTGCTGAAATTGACAGGGACAGGGGACAGAGAAATTCTAGGCAGAAAACGGCGGGTCCCTGGCAAAAGCCCCATCCTCAAGCCGAAAAGCATGAAACGGCAGACCAAAACAAGAACTTATATCCCTGTTTTCACGCTCAAACGTTGCCTTTTCCTAAAACACCCATGGCCCTGTCCTGCCCAACCCCACCCTATGCCTACAAAGACCCCAGACTCAGCCCGAAGAGAGGAGAAGCTGCTGGACATCGGGGACTATGGCTGGACGTTGGAGAGAAGCAGCTTGACTTCAGAGGGATAGCCTGATGGCGTAACTTCAGAGAAGAATCCGATCGGAGAAGGCTGGGCTTCAGGGAAAGATTACCTACCTGTCCCATTCCCTTTTCAGCTCCCCTTCTCGTTGAGAGCCACTTTCATGGCAATCAAATCCCCCACATTTACCATCTTTCAATTTGTTCATGTAACCTCATTTTTTTTCCCGGACACTGGACAAGAGCTTGGGAGCCACAAGTGTGGATACAAAAGGTTGTCACACTGGCCCCTTGCCCTCATTGGCAGAAGGCAGCCGTCTCATGCAAAAAGGTAGAGGTCCCACTGAATTGTTGTTAACACTTAAGCCATCCACAGACAGCAGAGCTAAAAGAGCACTGTAATATGCCCTCTGGGGCTTCAGGAGTCACAGGCACCCCGCCTGGACGCTGCCACAGAGCCTGCACAGAGTTCGCTCCTGCCAGAGCCCAAAAGCACTCGCTCTGGCTCCTGCACCTGCTCACCTACACACTCCCTCCTGCAAGGGGTGGAACACAGCAGGTCCAAGTGAGTGGAGTTTGATCCTGATGACACTGAAATGGCCACCCAGTTCCTACGCTGTTCATTCACGCACTCCCTCTCATGAGGAGTGGAGAGTAGCAAGCTGAGTAAATGAGGCATCCCTGTCATGAGTCCCATGAAGGGGTCAGGGAAATACCCTACTTCAAAAAGAAAAAAAAAGATTTAGAATACTACAAAAATTTAGTTGATAAAACAGCGGCAGGGTTCGAGAGGACTGACTTTTTCACTAACAAAACCTACAACCTGAACTCTCATAGTAACTATAAATATTCAGAGGTCTCTAATAACCTCTCTAACAATTATTCCTTCAAACAGATAACAAAGGCCGGGCGCGGTGGCTCACGCTTGTAATCCCAGCACTTTGGGAGGCCGAGGCGGGCGGATCACGAGGTCGGGAGATCGAGACCACGGTGAAACCCCGTCTCTACTAAAAATACAAAAAATTAGCCGGGCGTGGTGGCGGGCGCCTGTAGTCCCAGCTACTCGGAGAGGCTGAGGCAGGAGAATGGCATGAACCCGGGAGGTGGAGCTTGCAGTGAGCCGAGATTGCGCCACTGCACTCCAGCCTGGGCGATAGAGCGAGACTCCGTCTCAAAAAAAAAAAAAAAAAAACAAACAAACAGATAACAAAGCCAAAACCAATAAAATCAGTAGACTTCTAATCATTTTCTTGGAGTTTCAAAAACATTTTCTTATTTCTACAAGTATAAAAGGCCTTACTGAAATATAATGGCTGGTGAAAACATTATTTAATTGGACTCTGTAAGGTTGGCATTTGGTTCCTTTGATATAATCAATACAGTAGCCCAAGAGACTACTCTTTCAATTTAGAAACATTATATAAACTTTCCTTGACTACATGTATTATAATATATTGTAATTATTTGTTCCCATGAGCCAATTCTCTTCAAGGACAGAGGCTATTTTACTGATCTGTTTTTCCAGTGCTATGCATGGTAGACATTTCATTAACAGTTGTTGCACTTAACTAATACTGTCAACTCAATTATCTAAGTGAATAAATGAGAATCCAAAACAGCAGATGATACAAAAATTATGTCTATGGGATGCACACTGATATTTGTATTTGAATACTGCATTATTATATTCTAAAAATTTGCAATATTAACAATAAAATAACAAAACATCATAAGCAGCTTTTACTTCAAAAAATATTTTACTGATTTTTTTCATCCTATCCATTCAATTTTAGGGATCCATCTATTCCTAGGTATTATACTGACCACTTTGAATACATCAATTTGCAAAGCAAACAAACCCTGCCCTCATAGAGCTTATATTCTGGAATGGGAAGACAAACAATAAAAATAATAAATTAATAAATTATATATTAGAAGATAGTAAGCGCTATGGGAAAAAGTAAAACAGGCTAAGACTACCCAGGGATTAAAGGGTTACAATTTTTTTTTTTTTTATTAACCACTTTTTTTATTTTTTTTTATTATACTTTAGGTTTTAGGGTACATGTGC
>NW_026652287.1:77066497-77079811 GCF_009828535.3 Hylobates moloch
AAATATTCCATGCTTAATGTTCTCAGTTCAGCAGCTGAGCTCTTCAGAGGAAGTCCTATATCAATCTTACAAGTACTGTAACTACTTATGAGGGGACCCGCGTTACTGCGGCTAGTCATATTTTTATGTGCTACCTCTACTCAAGGAAAGGAATGAGGGAGGGGTTCAGAGAGAAGCAATGTGGAATCCACTTCTATAACTCTGTCCAAATATTGCTCTCTCAGTTTGCTTTAGCTTTGTTAAAAAAATAACTTTTTGGCTTTCTTTGTATTTGTTAAATTAAAATTTTCTTTCTTTTTTTTTTTTTGAGACAGAGTGGTGCTCTGCTGCCCAGGCTGGAGAGCAGTGGTGCGATCTCGGCTTAGTGCAACCTCCACCCCTTGGGTTCAAGTGATTCTCCTCCCTCAGACTCCTGAGTAGCTGAGATTACAGGCATGTGCCACCACGCCTGGCTAATTTTTTGTATATTCAGTGGAGATGGGGTTTCACCATGTTGGCCAGGCTGGTCTTGAACTCCTGGCCTCAAATGATCCACCCAACTCGGCCTCCCAAAGTGTTGGGATTACAGGCGTGAGCCACCGCACCTAGCCTAATATTTTCTTTATATAAAAGTACTACATTCACATTGTTCAGAGAGTCCAACAGTTCTATGAGGGTCATTAAAATAAGCACCAGCCACTAATGCCTCCCACATTGCTCATTACCCAGAGATAAGCACTTTTGTCTATTTTTAGATATTTTCATTGATACTTGATATGTGGATATCTTTAAATAACTTTAATGTATTGCTATTTCTTGCTTTTTCAGTTTTAGCCCTTATTTACTGCTTTCCTACAATGAAAGGTAACAGTTTAGCTCTTTCACTCACCTCCCTGTCCGCCCCAAATGCACGCATGTACTTCCCATCCATCCGTTCTGTCATCCTCTCAATACAGTTTTAGGATATTTAAACATTTGTTTGGATCTATATTTAGCATTTAAATAAGTATCCCTATACAAGTGCTGGTTATACTTGAGTAATATGTTATACTCGAGTAATGTGTTATACTCTATGATTATTTTTCTTTACTTGGTGATATGGTTTGGCTGTGTCCCCACCCAAATCTCATCTTGAATTGTAGCTCCCATAATCCCCACATGTCTGGGAGGGACCTGATGGGAGGTAATTGAATCATAGGGGTGGGTTTTCCCATGCTGTTCTTATGAAAGTGAATAAACCTCATGATATCTGATGGTTTTACAAAGGGCAGTTCCCATGCACACATTTTCTTTTCTGCTGCCATGTAAGATGTGCCCCTGCTCCTCCTTCACCTTCTGCCATGCTTGTGAGGCCTCCTCAGCCATGTGGAACTGTGAGTCCATTAAACATCTTTTTCTTTATAAGTTACCCTGTCTTGGGTATTTCTTCATACCAGTGTGAAAATGGACTAAGACACCTGGCAATACTTTGTTTTTTGGGGATTAACAATGATCTTCCTTGATGATAATTCTTTTTATGTATTTTCTACAAATTCAACCCCAACCATCCTCCCACCCCATTGTCTAAACTTTTTATTAACACAGGAAATATTCTATCAGTTTCATCTTTTGGAGATAACTTTCCTGAAAACTTCTAATTCACTCAAGTTACATGGCAACTTTCAAGACCTGCTGCAGTGCTATCCCCTAGGTTCTCATCCTGGGAGCTTCTTCTCTTTCTTTCTTGTGTTAGAATCTTTGTTTCTTCAGTTCTGAGTCTTTCTCTTCATTTACTTCCCCATTTTAGTGGATCACATTCTTCAGGAGCCTCTGGAGAATGAAAGATGGGAGGTAAATTTTTTGATACTTGTATACCTTTAAGTGTATTTATCCCATCTTCACATTTAATTGATAGTTTTGCTGGATACAAAATTCTAGGTGGAAAATCATTTTCCCTCACAAGTTTAAAGTCATTGCTCTGTTGTTATTTCATAGCTTCAACTGTTGTTGATGAGAAACCAAAATGCCATCATTATTTTGGATTGTGTGTAAAACCTATTCTTTCTGGAATTTTTTTTTGTATCTGCTCTTCTTTCTAATGTCCTGAAGTCTTACAATAATGTGCAGTAATGTGGGGCTGTTTTCATCCATTGTGCTCGGCATTCACTCTGGAAACCTGTCTTCAGTTATGTTCACATTTTTCAAACTTGGTTTTAATTTTATCCCTCAACATGATCTTTTGAAACATGCCTATTACATCGCAATTGGATTTCCTAAGTTAATCATCTGATTTTCCTGTTTTTGTTCTACTACTTACTGCTTCTGTCCTTTTCCTACTTTTTGAGGGGCTTCCTTATGATTTTGTGTGTGTGTATGTGTGTGTGTGTGTGTTTTGAGACAGCATCTTGCTCTGTCACCCAGGCTGGAGTGTAGTGGTGGCAACATGGCTCACTACAGCCTTGACTTCCTGGACTCAAGTGATCCTCCTGCCTTAGCTTCCCGAGTAGCTTGGACCACAGTAGTGCACCACCATGCCTGGCTAATTTTTTATTTTTTATTTTTTTTGTAGAGAGAGGGTCTTGATCAGGCTGGCCTCAAACTTCTAGGCTCAAGCAATCCTCCTGCCTGGGCCTCCCAAAGTGTTGGGATTACAAGCTTGAGCCACTGTGCCTGGCAGTTATTTCTTTTAGTCTTTCTGTTATTTTAAATTTCTACAATCATCTTTTAAATTTTTAAACATCAATTTTATAGAGGTATAATTTATACAAACAAAACACACTTATTTAAGGGTACAGCTTAATAAGGTTTGACCATGTATACTCAATTAATACATGGACATTTCAATTATACCAGAATGTTTCCTCATGTTCCTTTGCAGGGTTTTATTGTACATCTTTTTTATCCATTTACTTTTAACCTATATATTTTTATATTTAAAGTGGCTCCTTGTACATAGCATATAGTTGTGTTTTTATTCTTTATACAGACTGACAACCTCTGCTTTTTAATTGGCATGTTTAGATCATTTCATTTAACATAATTATTTATCTGGTTGGGTTTAAATAGACCATCCATTATGCCATTGGTTTTCTATTTGTCCATCTAATAATTGTTCATTTTTCCTATTTTTCTACCTTCTTTTGGATTAATTGAATTTTTTTTAATGTTCAATTTTGTTTTTACTCTTGGCTTATTCACTGTAATTCTACTACCATCTTTTAATTTCTTTCAAGAGATTCTTTTTGATTTCTGAGTATTCTTTCTTATGCCATCCTATTTTTGTCTCATAGGTACATTTTTCTATAAAAAATATTAATACATTTTTGAGGTTTTCCTTCCATCACACAGTCTTTCCAAGTTTCTTTCCTCTGTCTATTTTGTCTTCCTTAAAAAATTTTTGTAAACATTTGTGGTATACAACATGATGTTTTGAAATATGTGTACATTGTGGAATGGCTAAATCAAGCTAATCAATATATGCATTACCTCACAAAAGTATCAGCTATTTGTGGCAAGAATATTTAACATCTACTTTTTAAGCAATTTTCAAGTATACGTTATTATTAACTACAGTCACATCGTACAATAGATCTCTTGAACTTATTCCTCCTGTCTAACTGAAATTCTATATCCTTTAACCTACATCTTCCCATTTCCCCTCTTGTTACTTCCTACCTCTTCCATGAGGTTGACTTTTATAGATTTCATTTATAAGTAAGATCATGCAGTATTTGTCTTTCTGTGCTTGGCTTGTTTAACTGAACATAGTGTCCTTCAGGTTCATTCATGTTGTTACAGATAACAAGATTTTCTTTTTTTAAGGCTAAATAGTATTCCAGTGTGTATACACATTTGATTCTCTATATCCGCAAGTTCTGCATCTGCCAATTCAACCAACTTTGGAATAAAAAGATTTTTAAAAATGACAACAGTAGAAAACAGAAACAAAAAACAATACTATATAACAGCTATTTACATAGCATTTACATTGTATTAGGTATTACAGGTAATCTAGAGAGTTTTTTTTTTTTTTTGAAACGGAGTCTCGCTCTGTGGCCCAGGCTGGAGTGCAGTGGCGCGGTCTCCACTCACTGCAAACTCTGCCTCCCAGGTTCACACCATTCTCCTGCATCAGCCTCCAGAGTAGCTGGGACTACAGGCTCCCGCCACCATCCCTGGCTAATTTTTTGTATTTTTTAGTAGAGACGAGGTTTCACCATGTTAGCCAGAATAGTCTCAATTTCCTGACTTCGTGATCAACCCGCCTCAGCCTCCCAAAGTGCTGGGATTACAGGCGTGAGCCACCACGCCCAGACTAGAGACGATTTAAAATATATGGAAGGTCATGTGTAGGTTATATGCAAATACTATGCTATTTTATATAAGGAACTTGATAATCTGAGGATTTGATAGCCTTGAGGTATTTGAGAGGCAATTATATATTATATTTTCTTTATTAATTTATCTATTGATAGACACAGAGTTTGATTCTGTATCTTGGGTACCATGAATAACACTGCAATGAACACAGGAGTACAGATATCTCTTCAATATCCTGATTTCATTTCCTTTTGATATACACCCAAATGTAGAATTGCTAGATCATATGATTTTTATGATCATATGATTTTTATAAAAATGTGATCATATCATATTTTTAAATCTTGGTCTCATAAGAGACTTTCCTCAATATTTATTTTTTTATTTTATTTTATTATTATACTTTAGGTTTTAGGGTACATGTGCACAGCATACCATAAGGGATTCCAGTTTGGATATTGACCTACCAACCAAATTGAATCCTTTCTCTTTTGGAGTTTATAAGGTAAGGCACATAGCAGGAGAACAATTAGGCAGCAGTAGGACAACCACATTGAAGAGAGGCTGGGACAAAGGGAAGCTGAGTCACAAGAATGAGTCAACAGTTCGTGACCATTTCAGGGGATGACAAACAGATGCTATGGAGTCTCTGAGACTGTGGATGTCTATTGTTTTCTGAATGGGGGATGAATAACTTACCAGGTCCATGAAGGCAAACTGAGCGACTATTGAAATAAGTTTCTGGGTTGTCCATTTCCTTGTACATCCTTGCAACCAGTTCCTACTACATGGTTAAACTGATAGTCCTTGTGTCTTGTAACCTAAAGGATTGTATTAGGACTGTATGTATCCTAAAAGAACCCCTTTAGGGTTCTCTAGAGAGCCAGAACTAGTAGGATAGATACATACGTATAAGGAGGAGTTTGTTAAGTATTAACTCACATAATCACAAGGTCCCACAATAGGCCGTTTGCAAGCTGACGGACAAGGAGAGCCAGTTCCAGTCCCCAAACTGAAGAACTTGGAGTCTGATGTTCAAGGGCAGGAAACATCCAGTACAGGAGAAAGATGTAGGCTGGGAGGCTGAGCCAGTCTAGTCTTTTCACATTTTTCTGCCTGCTTTATATTCTAGCCGTGCTGGCAGCCCACCTAGTTTAAGAGTGGGTCTGCCTTTCCCAGCCCACTGACTCAAATGTTAATCTTCTTTGGCAACACCCTCACAGACACACCCAGGATCCATACTTTGTATCCTTCAATCCAATCAAGTTGACACTCAATATTAACCATCACAAAGGCCTTAGCACACACAAACGATACAAAGTTGAATTAGAAGAAATCATTAATATAAAGGTTAAAATCTGCAGGCTATAGATTTTTGGCTAACAGTTTCACAAAATTCCCATTTTCTCTGGGTGCCTGTAAGGCATATAGACGCTAAGAGTGTGTACTCTGTGAGGAGTGCTCTGTGGATTTGAATCCTGGTTGTGTGGCCTGAGCTTCTCTGAGCTATATTTCCTCATCTGCAGGGATAATAATCAAAGATAGTTCCAGAATTTCTTTTTAGAAGAGGCTTGTGCTGGCAATCTGGCTGAAAGGGGAGCTTTACACTGAGCTTGCAGTGCACTTTTCAAAAATGTCAATTGTCCATATCAAAGAGTCAGGAATGGGTAATGGTGATTGTTGGTGTGTGTTATGTGTATGTTAAAGACACACTGGTACCATCATTCATAAGAAAAACACTGGCTTCGTATGAAAGCTAAATTAAATCATATATTTAAAAAGTTTAATATAATGACTGGCAATAAAAGTATCCTATACATCATTAATGATAGTATTAAATTGTCATAATAGTTTTATTATCAAGCAAATGAATGAAGGAGTTATGACTAGGAAGAGCAAGAATGTCTTGAAATAAGAGGTAGAAGCAGGTTCTGATGTTTCTACATTGGTTCTTACCAACAGGCTTAATAAACATCTAGTGCAAATCTAGAACTGAATGAGTATTAGTCTGTTTGCTGTACTAAATCCTATCTCTAACTCTCCAGAGAACTCCTCCTCTGTGGTCACTGCCTGTGTTGAAACTATCTGCTCACTGGATCTTTGCCCTATTACTGTGTCATGCCCTGTTACAACTGCATTTCTAGGGGACTGTCTTTATAGTGTATGCAATGATTTGCTCCCCAAAGATGCTGCTTCCGATTTTTATATTTTTGTCCTGACAGCCAATTCAGTTTCAGCTCCTGATGGCCAGGCACCCTATTATTTTTCCTGGATTGTTTCTTGCATCAAGTCTTTATTTACTTTGCAAATCTCATATACCTATAGGATAGGGCTGAGACAAGGCACACGGAAACAACCCACGATGTAGATACAAAGGGCACAGTAAAATTATACTGTTAATCAAATCTTATGAAATGTATTTCTCTTATTTTTGCTCATTCAAAACTTCCCATGAATTATCATCTAAGTTGAGACATAGTTTTAGGAAGCCATTGTTGCTGAGGCTTGAAGAATTAATGCTCTTCGAGGCAGAACTGGGGCATCTATTTGCCTGCTCCAACTGTTTAAGATAACTCAGCATTCCCATGCACACACATATAGAACTAAATTTGCTTTGATGATATCTCCTTTTTCATCACTGTCATGCTTACTTCTACTTACATTACTTACTGCTTTTTCATGCTAGATTTGGTGTTGCTTTGGTTTGGCTTTTCTGAATAGGTTTCAGCTCGATTTGTCCCTTTATCTCCATGCGGCCCTTAAATGCAACTCCATTGTCCACAGCTTTGACTTGTGGTCTTTAGCAGGGACCTCTCCCTTTGACCCTTCAGTGATCTATCCATCTTCCTTAGTCCTGGGTTGGAAGTTGGGGAGTTGGATATTCTCCAACTTTTAAGGACTTTGGCTATCATCAGGATGGCCAGCTCTCAACATTTATTTCCATTAACACTTAGGAAGAATGACTTTCACATAAACAACACATTCCCACTGGTGTAGGTGGGTTTTGTAAAACTCCTACCACACTAGAAATATCTTTAGTCTTTTTCTCCAACTCAAGAATGCGACTAGTAGAAGTGTTAGCAAGAATGGCATTATTAGTAGGGTATCTTTAAATTGACTGATTTATAAACATCATTACTTTATAATGCAAAATAATACTTCAGATGTACTTCAAAATTGGATAAGATACTTCAGTTATTTTTTAAGCTTTTTATTTTTAAAGCAATGGAATTCTTTTTATCAGGGGCCTTTAACTAAGAAGCCCAACATATAAAAAAAAATTGAGAGAATTTCACTGATTGGATTAGGATGGGGTCCAGAACTTGATCCCTTCAGTGTTCTGTGAACCCTAAAGTCCCTCAATAAAATCCTTTGGGCTTTGCACAGCACAATTTGAAAACTCAATGGCCTTGCTTACATTGTAAATAACAAGCAATGATTCCGTGGAGTTGGAACCACTGAACTGTGACAGCATAGTACCATTTGGAATATTGGAACTGAACTTTAGTGCACTGCCCTATTCCATCATTACCATGTTTCTCCAGGCCATTTGTTGATTTTCAGACACTTCTTGTGACTCATGAAAATGACCTAGGAGACAAGGATGCCTGGACTCCTGCCCTCTCCTAGGCTCTCAATGCCATCTCATCTTCATCCAACTCACCCTCTTCTGCCATGCTCTTGTTTTATTGAGTGCCATCTATCCACTTCGCTGTGCCCTCTGGAACCCTCTTTCATTGTCAATATACTCCATTATCTACTCCACACCAAGTTTTGCTCTTTTCTGTATGTTTCCTTATCTTAGTTAATGACAACACCATCCTCCCCCTGCTCTCTAAGTCATCATCCCTGATTACTCCCTCTCAAGTACCCTCCACTTCAAATTAGTCACGAATTCCTATGAATTCTAGTTCTGAAGTATCTCACAAATCTGGCATCATCATCTCTCCTCTAGGCTGTTGAAATAACTCCTTGAACACACACCTTTGAATATAGTCTGTACTTTAAAAAGTTTTCTAAATGCAGTGCTTATTAGTTTTAATCTTTCCCAAATGTCTGTGCCATCATTCTTGGCTTCACCCCTACTTGTTTATATTCTTCCTTGCTTTAATCTCATATTTGGATAAAGATATTTAAGATGTTTTTCTATGCAATGTTTATAGTGGGCTGTCTTCTGAAAGACCAATAGTCATAGCCTTAAGGTAAGATTTATATATATATGTGTGTGTGTGTGTAAGTATATAACAAATTTTAGCAATTTTACTTACTTTTATTTTCTTTTAAAATTATATATATATATATTTATTATACTTTAAGTTCTAGGGTACATGTGCACAATGTGCAGGTTTGTTACATATGTATACATGTGCCATGTTGGTGTGCTGCATCCATTAACTCGTCATTTACATTAGGTATATCTCCACTTACTTTTATTTTCTAGAGAAGAAGTTCTCAACCTTGGTTTTGTTTTGATCAGGTATTTTGGAAATCAAAATACCAGGGAGAAGTAAAATAATAGCATGCTTGGAAGCGTGCATGACTCAAAGTCATTTTTACATTGCAGTTGGTCAAAAATCTGAGTTTTCTCAAGGGAGGGTGACATGTTTGATAACACCATCTGATGTGTATAACTTAAATCTCCCAGTGTCTCAGTTTCCTCATGTGTAAAGTGGATATCTTAATGTAATCCAGATCAATGATACCAAGATTATAGGAAGGCAAAGTTAATTGTATGATTAATGCAGAATTCCTAGCACAGGGTGCTACTCAAAATGAACTTTCAATGACTAGGAGGTATTACAATCAATCCAGAGAAGAGACGTCAGGAAATTTTACAGCTTATAGGTCTTACCTGACCCACAGATGTATTAGGTTTTGATTGTACTGTGTTTTTTATTCTTTTAAGGTGAATTGGTTACCAACATTAACAAACTGGGGGGATATTATATAAAATACATATTTTAGTTTTCTTTTGAAACACTTGAAGATGTGGTAATACTAATTCTTAGTGGTCAAGAACTCTATAAAGTTAATCCTAGTCACTGCTCTATCTATTACTTTATACCAAGGGTGCATTATTCTTTCATTACCAGTCTGTTTCCACCTCCTGGTCAGAATAATTTTGGTGGACCTGTCCTGTTACTTTAGCGATTAATAAATTTGATTTAAATTACATAAACTTTTGCGAATGATAGTACTGTCTCTTCAAAGAGCAAGCATGAGTCACGCTCTTCTGATGGCCTTTCTGATGTAGTTTAAAGAGTTACAGAGCTGTTCATACTCAGTCAACACCTCCTATTTGAAAAACTGTAGTAGGCATGAGTGTCTCCTTGAGAAACACGCTGTTGTTTCTCTCAGGGATTTTGTTATCTAGTAAGAAGGAAAAGACAAGGATGTGTAATCATATATCAGGGAATAATGTGGTTATGTCCAATAACAGAAGTACAGAGAGCTGTTGTGCACAGAGAGAAAAAGTGTATTTGGAGGAAATCTGGGAAAGAACAGTGCAGTCTTCATGAAGCGTTTCATTTATTCAGCAAATGCATTTAGGGACATTACACAGAGGAATAAGTGGTGTGTACTGGGCATACAGAACCTGCTCTTGAAGGACAGGGAGTCTAATGGGGGAGAGATGAGCAAGTGAGACCAGCAAAGTATTATAGGGAAAGACTACAAGGGAAATGGATAACAAATAGTTTAGTGCACTGATTGATTCTACCTGAAGTTAGAGACATGGGGAAATTTATCTTGGGGAACTCCAAAGAGGATATAACTCTCACATTTGGAATTTAAATGGTGAGCAAGCGCTCAGGTAATGAAGAGGAGATAAGCGTGAGTTTTAGGTAGATTAAGCCAAAGAAAGTAAGATATGTTAATTGGATTTTAAAGAAAAGATAGGGTTGGGGGGTGGAGCCAAGATGGCTGAATAGGAACAGCTCCGGTCTACAGCTCCCAGCCTGAGCGACACAGAAGATGGGTGATTTCTGCATTTCTGTTTGAGGTACCGGTTTCATCTCACTAGGGAGTGCCAAACAGTGGGTGCAGGACAGTCGGTGAAGTGCACTGTGCGCGAGCCGAAGCAGGGCGAGGCATTGCCTCACTCGGGAAGCACAAGGGGTCAGGGAGTTCCCTTTCCTAGTCAAAGAAAGGGGTAACAGATGGCACCTGGAATATCGGGTCAGTCCCACCCTAATACTGCGCTTTTCCAACGGGCCTGGAAAATGGCACACTAGGAGATTGTGTCCCGCACCTGGCTCAGAGGGTCCTATGCCCACGGAGTCTCCCTGATTGCTAGCACAGCAGTCTGAGATCAAGCTGCAAGGCGGCAGCGAGGCTGGGGGAGGGGCACCCGCCATTGCCCAGGCTTGCTTAGGTAAACAAAGCAGCCAGGAAGCTCGAACTGGGTGGGGCCCACCACAGCTCAAGGAGGCCTGCCTGCCTCTGTAGGCTCCACCTCTGGGGGCAGGGCACAGACAAACAAAAAGTCAGCAGGAACCTCCACAGACTTAAATGTCCCTGTCTGACTGACAGCTTTGAAGAGAGTAGTGGTTCTCCCAGCACGCAGCTGGAAATCGGAGAACGGACAGACTGCCTCCTAAAGTGGGTCCCTCACCCCTCAGCAACCTCACTGGGAGGCACCCCCCCAGTAGGGACAGACTGACACCTCACTCGGCTGGGTACTCCTCTGAGACAAAACTTCCAGAGGAACTATCAGACAGCTGAATTTGTGGTCTTATGAAAATCTGCTGTTCTGCAGCCACTGCTGCTGACACCCAGCCAAACAGGGTCTGGAGTGGACCTCTAGTAAACTCCAACAGACCTGCAGCTGAGGGTCCTGTCTGGTAGAAGGAAAACTAACAAACAGAAAGGACATCCACACCAAAAACCCATCTGTACATGACCATCATCAAAGACCAAAAGTAGGTAAAACCACAAAGATGGGGAAAAAACAGAGCAGAAAAACTGGAAACTCTAAAAAGCAGAGCACCTCTCCTCCTCCAAAGGAACGCAGTTCCTCACCAGCAATGGAACAAAGCTGGATGGAGGATGGCTTTGACGAATTGCGAGAAGAAGGCTTCAGACAATCAAACTACTCTGAGCTATGGGAGGAAATTCAAAACAATAGCAAAGAAGTTAAAAACTTTGAAAAAAAATTAGAAGAATGGATAACTAGAATAACCAATGGAGAGAAGGGCTTAAAGGAGCTGATGGAGCTGATAGCCAAGTTTTGAAAACTACGCGAAGGTTGCAGAAGCCTCAGTAGCAGATGCGATCAACTGGAAGAAAGGGTATCGCTGATGGAAGATGAAATGAATGAAATGAAGCGAGAAGGGAAGTTTAGAGAAAAAAGAATAAAAAGAAATGAACAAAGCCTCCAAGAAATTTGGGACTACGTGAAAAGACCAAACCTACGTCTGATTGGTGTACCTGAAAATGATGGGGAGAATGGAACCAAGTTGGAAAACACACGTTCAAAGCAGTGTGTAGAGGGAAATTTATAGCACTAAATGCCCACAAGAGAAAGCAGGAAAGATCCAAAATTGACACCCTAACATCACAATTAAAAGAACTAGAAAAGCAAGAGCAAACACATTGAAAAGCTAGCAGAAGGCTAGAAATAACTAAAATCAGAGCAGAACTGAAGGAAATAGAGACACAAAAAACCCTTCAAAAAATTAATGAATCCAGGAGCTGGTTTTTTGAAAAGATCAACAAAATTGATAGACCGCTAGCAAGACTAATAAAGAAGAAAAGAGAGAAGAATCAAATAGATGCAATAAAAAATGAAAAAGGGGATATCACCACTGATCCCACAGAAATACAATCTACCATCAGAGAATACTACAAACACCTCTATGCGAATAAACTAGAAAATCTAGAAGAAATGGATAAATTCCTCGACAAATACAGCCTCCCAAGACTAAACCAGGAAGAATTTGAATCTCTGAATAGACCAATAACAGGTTCTGAAATTGTGGCAATAATCAATAGCTTACCAACCAAAAAGAGTCCAGGACCTGATGGATTCACAGCTGAATTCTACCAGAGGTACAAGGAGGAACTGGTACCATTCCTTCTGAAACTATTCCAATAGATAGAAAAAGAGGGAATCCTCCCTAACACATTTTATGAAGCCAGCATCGTCCTGATACCAAAGCCTGGCGGAGACATAACCAAAAAAGAGAATTTCAGACCAATATCCTTGATGAACATTGATGCAAAAATCCTCAATAAAATACTGGCAAACTGAATCCAGCAGCACATCAAAAAGCTTATACACCATGATCAAGTGGGCTTCATCCCTGGGATGCAAGGCTGGTTCAACATATGCAAAGCAATAAATGTAATCCAGCATATAAACAGAACCAAAGACAAAAACCACATGATTATCTCAATAGATGCAGAAAAGGCCTTTGACAAAATTCAACAACCTTCATGCTAAAAACTCTCAATAAATTAGGTATTGATGGGATGTATCTCAAAATAATAAGAGCTATCTATGACAAACCCACAGCCAATATCATACTGAATGGGCAAAAACTGGAAGCATTCCCTCTGAAAACTGGCACAAGACAGGGATACCCTCTCTCACCACTCCTAGTCAACATAGTGCTGGAAGTTCTGGCCAGAGCAATCAGGCAGGAGAAGGAAATAAAGGGTATTCAATTAGGAAAAGAGGAAGTCAAATTGTCCCTGTTTGCAGATGACATGATTGTATATCTAGAAAACCCCATTGTCTCAGCCCAAAATCTCCTTAAGCTGATTAGCAACTTCAGCAAAGTCTCAGGATACAAAATCAATGTACAAAAATCACAAGCATTCTTGTACACCAATCACAGACAAACAGAGAGCCAAATCATGAGTGAACTCCCATTCACAATTGCTTCAAAGAGAATAAAATACCTAGGAATCCAACTTACAAGGGATGTGAAGGACCTCTTCAAGGAGAACTACAAACCACTGCTCAATGAAATCAAAGAGGATACAAACAAATGGAAGAACATTCCATGCTCATGGGTTGGAAGAATCAATATC